>NW_024609200.1:0-62500 GCF_018296145.1 Oncorhynchus tshawytscha | reverse complement strand
GTGTGTTTGTGTGTGCGGGCGTGGGTTTGTGTGTGTGTTTGTGTGCGCGGCGTGGGTTTATGTGTGTGTTTGTGTGTGGGTTTATGTGTGTGTGTGTGTGTGCGGGAGTGGGTTTATGTGTGTGTGTGTGTGTGCACGGGAGTGGGTTTATGTGTGTGTGTGTGTGCGCGGGAGTGGGTTTATGTGTGTGTGTGCGCGTTTATGTGTGTGTGTGTGCGTGGGTTTATGTGTGTGTGTGCGCGGGAGTGGGTTTATGTGTGTGTGCGCGGGAGTGGGTTTATGTGTGTGTGTGTGTGTGCGCGGTGTGTGCGTGGGTTTATGTGTGTGTGTGTGCGCGGGTTTATGTGTGTGTGTGTGTGTGCGTGGGTTTATGTGTGTGTGTGTGTGCGTGGGTTTATGTGTGTGTGTGTGCGTGGGTTTATGTGTGTGCGCAGGCGTGGGTTTATGTGTGTGCGCAGGCGTGGGTTTATGTGTGTGCGCAGGCGTGGGTTTATGTGTGTGTGCAGGCGTGTTTATGTGTGTGTGTGGCGTGGTTTGTGTGTGTGTGTGTGTGTCTCTGTGTGCGGGCGTGGGTTAATGTGTGTGTGTGTCTGTGCGTGGGCGTGGGT
The DNA here is from genome assembly GCF_018296145.1 of Oncorhynchus tshawytscha. NCBI lineage: Eukaryota > Metazoa > Chordata > Actinopteri > Salmoniformes > Salmonidae > Oncorhynchus > Oncorhynchus tshawytscha. Next base: position 61,892 of record NW_024609200.1, on the reverse strand, counting down.
TTATGTGTGTGTGTGTGTGGGTTTATGTGTGTGTGTGTGTGTGTGTGTGTGTTCTGTGCGAACGGGACGTGGGTTTATGTGTGTGTGTGGGGGGTCGTGGGGCTTATGTGTGTGTGTGTGTGTGTGTACTCACGTGGGCAGAGTTGTTCTGGTTCACAGGAGACAGGAGTCACATTCTGCGGCTCTAGACCTGGAGGTCACTGACAGAGACAGGGGTCAACTTCTGGGGCTCTAGAACAGTAGAGGTCACAGACAGAGACAGACAGGGGTCATAGAGGGGTCGTTCTGGGGCTCTAGAACATAGTAGTCATCTGACAGAGACAGACAAGGGTCAACGTTCTGGGGCTCTAGAACCTAGTAGAGGTCACAGACAGAGACAGACAGGGGTCAACGTTCTGGGGCTCTAGAACCTAGTAGAGGTCACAGACAGAGACAGACAGGGGTCAACGTTCTGGGGCTCTAGAACCTAGTACACAGACAGAGACAGACAGGGGTCAACGTTCTGGGGCTCTAGAACCTAGAGGTCACAGACAGAGACAGACAGGGGTCAACGTTCTGGGGCTCTAGAACCTAGTAGAGGTCACAGACAGAGACAGGGGTCAACATTCTGGGGCTCTAGAACCTAGTAGAGGTCACAGACAGAGACAGACAGGGGTCATAGAGGGGTCAATGTTCTGGGGCTCTAGAACATAGTAGAGGTCACAGACAGAGACAGACAAGGGTCAACGTTCTGGGGCTTAGGAACCTAGTAGAGGTCACAGACAGAGACAGACAGGGGTCATAGAGGGGTCAATGTTCGGGGGCTCTAGAACCTAGTAGAGGTCACAGACAGAGACAGACAGGGGTCAACGTTCTGGGGCTCTAGAACCTAGTAGAGGTCACAGACAGAGACAGACAGGGGTCATAGAGGGGTCAACGTTCTGGGGCTCTAGAACCTAGTAGAGGTCACAGACAGAGACAGACAAGGGTCAACGTTCTGGGGCTCTAGAACCTAGTAGAGGTCACAGACAGAGACAGGGGTCAACATTCTGGGGCTCTAAAACCTAGTAGAGGTCACAGACAGAGACAGACAGGGGTCATAGAGGGGTCAATGTTCTGGGGCTCTAGAACCTAGTAGAGGTCACAGACAGAGACAGACAGGGGTCAACGTTCTGGGGCTCTAGAACCTAGTAGAGGTCACAGACAGAGACAGACAGGTCGGAATCACACCAATACGTATGACCATCAGACTGTTAAACAGCCACCACTAACATTGAGTGGCTGCTGCCAACACACTGACTCAACTCCAGCTACTTTAATAATGGAAATGTATGGAAATTGATGTAAAAAATGTATCACAACCCACTTTAAACAATGCTACTTAATATAATGTTTACATACCCTACATTACTCATCTCATATGTATATACTGTACTCTATACTATCTACTGTATCTTGCCTATGCCGCTCTGTACCATCACTCATTCATATATCTTTATGTACATATTCTTCATCCCTTTACACTTGTGTGTATAAGGTAGTTTTTGTGATATTGTTAGGTTAGATTACTTGTTGGTTATTACTGCATTCTCGGAACTAGAAGCACAAGCATTTCGCTACACCTGCATTAACATCTGTTAACCATGTGTATGTGACAAATACATTTGATTTGATGTGGCCAGGGTTAAACAGTCAGAGTTGATGTGGGACAAGTAAACACATGGAGACAGGAGTATAGAGGTGTATTTAATATGGAGGAGTATAGAGGTGTATTTAATATGGAGACAGGAGTATAGAGGTGTATTTAATATGGAGACAGGAGTATAGAGGTGTATTTAACATGGAGACAGGAGTATAGAGGTATATTTAATATGGAGGAGTATAGAGGTGTATTTAATATGGAGACAGGAGTATAGAGGTGTATTTAATATGGAGACAGGAGTATAGAGGTGTATTTAATATGGAGGAGTATAGAGGTGTATCTAATATGGAGACAGGAGTATAGAGGTGTATTTAATATGGAGACAGGAGTATAGAGGTGTATTTATGGATATGGATTTAATATGGAGGAGTATAGAGGTGTATTTAATATGGAGGACAGAGGTGTATTTAATATGGTGACAGGAGTATAGAGTTGTATTTAATATGGAGGAGTATAGAGGTGTATTTAATATGGAGACAGGAGTATAGAGTTGTATTTAATATGGAGGAGTATAGAGGTGTATTTAATATGGAGACAGGAGTATAGAGTTGTATTTAATATGGAGGAGTATAGAGGTGTATTTAATATGGAGACAGGAGTATAGAGGTGTATTTAATATGGAGACAGGAGTATAGAGGTGTATTTAATATGGAGACAGGAGTATAGAGGTGTATTTAATATGGAGGAGTATAGAGGTGTATTTAATATGGAGACAGGAGTATAGAGGTGTATTTAATATGGAGGAGTATAGAGGTGTATTTAATATGGAGACAGGAGTATAGAGGTGTATTTAATATGGAGACATGAGTATAGAGGTGTATTTAATATGGAGACAGGAGTATAGAGGTGTATTTAATATGGAGACAGGAGTATAGAGGTGTATTTAATATGGAGACAGGAGTATAGAGGTGTATTTAATATGGAGGGAGTATAGAGGTGTATTTAATATGGAGACAGGAGTATAGAGGTGTATTTAATATGGAGACAGGAGTATAGAGGTGTATTTAATATGGAGGGAGTATAGAGGTGTATTTAATATGGAGACAGGAGTATAGAGGTGTATTTAATATGGAGACAGGAGTATAGAGGTGTATTTAATATGGAGACAGGAGTATATTTAATATGGAGACAGGAGTATTTAATATGGAGACAGGAGTATAGAGGTGTATTTAATATGGAGACAGGAGTATAGAGGTGTATTTAATATGGAGACAGGAGTATAGAGGTGTATTTAATATGGAGGAGTATAGAGGTGTATTTAATATGGAGACATGAGTATAGAGGTGTATTTAATATGGAGACAGGAGTATAGAGGTGTATTTAATATGGAGACAGGAGTATAGAGGTGTATTTAATATGGAGACAGGAGTATAGAGGTGTATTTAATATGGAGACAGGAGTATAGAGGTGTATTTAATATGGAGACAGGAGTATAGAGGTGTATTTAATATGGAGGAGTATAGAGGTGTATTTAATATGGAGACAGGAGTATAGAGGTGTATTTAATATGGAGGAGTATAGAGGTGTATTTAACATGGAGACAGGAGTATAGAGGTGTATTTAACATGGAGACAGGAGTATAGAGGTGTATTTAATATGGAGACAGGAGTATAGAGGTGTATTTAATATGGAGACAGGAGTATAGAGGTGTATTTAACATGGAGACAGGAGTATAGAGGTGTATTTAATATGGAGACAGGAGTATAGAGGTGTATTTAATATGGAGACAGGAGTATAGAGGTGTATTTAATATGGAGGAGTATAGAGGTGTATTTAATATGGAGACAGGAGTATAGAGGTGTATTTAATATGGAGGAGTATAGAGGTGTATTTAATATGGAGGAGTATAGAGGTGTATTTAATATGGAGACATGAGTATAAAGGTGTATTTAATATGGAGACAGGAGTATAGAGGTGTATTTAACATGGAGACAGGAGTATAGAGGTGTATTTAACATGGAGACAGGAGTATAGAGGTGTATTTAATATGGAGGAGTATAGAGGTGTATTTAACATGGAGACAGGAGTATAGAGGTGTATTTAATATGGAGGAGTATAGAGGTGTATTTAATATGGAGGAGTATAGAGGTGTATTTAATATGGAGACAGGAGTATAGAGGTGTATTTAATATGGAGACAGGAGTATAGAGGTGTATTTAATATGGAGACAGGAGTATAGAGTATTTAGAGGTGTATTTAATATGGAGACAGAGTATAGAGGTGTATTTAATATGGAGACAGGAGTATAGAGGTGTATTTAATATGGAGACAGGAGTATAGAGGTATTTAATATGGAGGTATAGAGGTGTATTTAATATGGAGGAGTATAGAGGTGTATTTAATATGGAGTATGTTTTAATATGGAGACAGGAGTATAGAGGTGTATTTAATATGGAGACAGGAGTATAGGAGACAGTATAGAGGTATTTAATATGGAGACAGGAGTATAGAGGTGTATTTAATATGAGGAGTATAGAGGTGTATTTAATATGAAGACAGGAGTGTATTTACCTGGTCATTCATCACAACCATATTACGGCTGAAGAGGTCATGATGTGTGATGATCCCTGTGAACCACTGAGTGGCCGAGTCTTGTCTGTAAACACGAACTCGGTAACCATTTAATGAATATGGACCTGAAGGAGAGGGGACAGGTGCAACATGGTGACACACAGCATCGTGCGGGTTAAACACAGACTGAAACTATTCACTTATTCCACTTCAGATACCATTCAGACATCTGTAGCCTGGCTAGATGTACCAATTCAGACATCTGTAGCCTGGCTAGATGTACCAATTCAGACATCTGTAGCCTGGCTAGATGTACCAATTCAGACATCTGTAGCCTGGCTAGATGTACCAATTCAGACATCTGTAGCCTGGCTAGATGTACCAATTCAGACATCTGTAGCCTGGCTAGATGTACCAATTCAGACATCTGTAGCCTGGCTAGATGTACCAATTCAGACATCTGTAGCCTGGCTAGATGTACCAATTCAGACATCTGTAGCCTGGCTAGATGTACCAATTCAGACATCTGTAGCCTGGCTAGATGTACCAATTCAGACATCTGTAGCCTGGCTAGATGTACCAATTCAGACATCTGTAGCCTGGCTAGATGTTCTTCCTGACCCGCCATACACATTCAATATCAGAGACAGTCTCCTCCTCACAACACACTGACTAACAGACAGCCTCCTCCTCACAACACACTGACTAACAGTCTCCTCCTCACAACACACTGACTAACAGACAGCCTCCTCCTCACAACACACTGACTAACAGTCTCCTCCTCACAACACACTGACTAACAGACAGTCTCCTCCTCACAACACACTGACTAACAGACAGCCTCCTCCTCACAACACACTGACTAACAGTCTCCTCCTCACAACACACTGACTAACAGACTCCTCCTCACAACACACTGACTAACAGACAGTCTCCTCCTCACAACACACTGACTAACAGACAGTCTCCTCTGGTACCAGCAGACACTCTGGCTCTGGTCAACAGTAATATTCTATATAGGGAATAGGGCTCTGGTCAACAGTAGTGTACTATATAGGGAATAGGGCTCTGGTCAACAGTAGTGTTCTATATAGGGAATAGGGCTCTGGTTAACAGTAGTGTTCTATAGGGAATAGGGCTCTGGTTAACAGTAGTGTTCTATATAGGGAATAGGGCTCTGGTCAACAGTAGTGTTCTATATAGGGAATAGGGCTCTGGTCAACAGTAGTGTTCTATATAGGGAATAGGGCTCTGGTCAACAGTAGTGTTCTATATAGGGAATAGGGCTCTGGTCAACAGTAGTGTTCTATATAGGGAATAGGGCTCTGGTCAACAGTAGTGTTCTATATAGGGAATAGGGCTCTGGTCAACAGTAGTGTTCTATATAGGGAATAGGGCTCTGGTCAACAGTAGTGTACTATATAGGGAATAGGGCTCTGGTCAACAGTAGTGTTCTATATAGGGAATAGGGCTCGAAGGACTAGCGTCATCACAGTGAACAGACAAGTTGGTTGGGTTTGTTAAATATTAAATACATCAGTGTTTCTTACCTTGCAAAAAAATGTCCTGAACCTTTTGATCTTTGAGCCAGAACCTGACCTCTTCATGAAGCTGAGGGTTGTCCCTGAGAACAGGACTCAAACTGTCCACTTCCTCCTGCAGACAGAGACGGAGGAGCGGACACGTTAGAACCCTATTATATACATACTAAAGACCATTCAGTACATTACAACTGGAGGTAGAACCGTATTATATACATACTAAAGACCATTCAGTACATTACAACTGGAGGTAGAACCCTATTATATACATACTAAAGACCATTCAGTACATTACAACTGGAGGTAGAACCGTATTATATACATACTAAAGACCATTCAGTACATTACAACTGGAGGTAGAACCCTATTATATACATACTAAAGACCATTCAGTACATTACAACTGGAGGTAGAACCGTATTATATACATACTAAAGACCATTCAGTACATTACAACTGGAGGTAGAACCCTATTATATACATACTAAAGACCATTCAGTACATTACAACTGGAGGTAGAACCCTATTATGTACATTACAACTGGAGGTAGAACCGTATAATATACATACTAAAGACCATTCAGTACATTACAACTGGAGGTAGAACCGTATTATATACATACTAAAGACCATTCAGTACATTACAACTGGAGGTAGAACCGTATTATATACATACTAAAGACCATTCAGTACATTACAACTGGAGGTAGAACCGTATTATATACATACTAAAGACCATTCAGTACATTACAACTGGAGGTAGAACCCTATTATATACATACTAAAGACCATTCAGTACATTACAACTGGAGGTAGAACCGTATTATATACATACTAAAGACCATTCAGTACATTACAACTGGAGGTAGAACCTGTGTATTATACCACACAATACATTACATATTTACTACAATTAAAAACCAAGAAACCATCTTTTAAGTGAGAAGTAGGCACACCCACCAATGGTTTTTCCAGCACCAATGTCTACTCCACCCACGCCATACCGAGGTTTTCCAGCACCAATGTCTACTCCACCCACGCCATACCGAGGTTTTCCAGCACCAATGTCTACTCCACCCACGCCATACCGAGGTTTTCCAGCACCAATGTCTACTCCACCCACGCCATACCAAGGTTTTCCAGCACCAATGTCTACTCCACCCACGCCATACCAAGGTTTTCCAGCACCAATGTCTACTCCACCCACGCCATACCGAGGTTTTCCAGCACCAATGTCTACTCCACCCACGCCATACCAAGGTTTTCCAGCACCAATGTCTACTCCACCCACGCCATACCGAGGTTTTACAGCACCAATGTCTACTCCACCCACGCCATACCAAGGTTTTCCAGCACCAATGTCTACTCCAGCCATGCTCTACCAAGGTTTTACAGCACCAATGTCTACTCCACCCATGCTCTAACAAGGTTTTCCAGCACCAATGTCTACTCCACCCACGCTCTACCGAGGTTTTACAGCACCAATGTCTACTCCACCCACGCTCTACCGAGGTTTTTCCAGCACCAATGTCTACTCCACCCACGCCATACCAAGGTTTTCCAGCACCAATGTCTACTCCACCCACGCCATACCAAGGTTTTCCAGCACCAGTGTCTACTCCACCCACGCCATACCAAGGTTTTCCAGCACCAATGTCTACTCCGCCCAAGTCAACCATTCTTAATCTTTGGTCTTTTGCTCGAGGCATGGTTCACATACTTTTTCTTGCCACTGTGTGTGTGTGTGTGTGTGTGTGTGTGTGTGTGTGTATTCCAGGGTTTTTCTTTATTTTCTACATTGTAGAATAATAGTGAAGATGTCAAAACTATGAAATAACACATGGAATTATGTAGTCACCAGAAACCTGACTGTGTATTTTAGATCCATCAGCTAAATCAAATCAAATCAAATTTTATTTGTCACATACACATGGTTAGCAGATGTTAATGCGAGTGTAGCGAAATGCTTGTGCTTCTAGTTCCGACAATGCAGTAATAACGAGCAAGTAATCTAACTAACAATTCCAAAACTACTGTCTTATACACAGTGTAAGGGGATAAAGAATATGTACATAAGGATATATGAATGAGTGATGGTACAGAGCATCATAGGCAAGATACAGTAGATGGTATCGAGTACAGTATATACATATGAGATGAGTATGTAAACAAAGTGGCATAGTTAAAGTGGCTAGTGATACATGTATTATATAAGGATGCAGTAGATGATATAGAGTACAGTATATACGTATACATATGAGATGAATAATGTAGGGTATGTAAACATTATATTAGGTAGCATTGTTTAAAGTGGCTAGTGATATATTTGACATCATTCCCCATCAATTCCCATTATTAAAGTAGCTGGAGTTGAGTCAGTGTGTTGGCAGCAGCCACTCAATGTTAGTGGTGGCTGTTTAACAGTCTGATGGCCTTGAGATAGAAGCTGTTTTTCAGTCTCTCGGTCCCAGCTTTGATGCACCTGTACTGACCTCGCCTTCTGGATGATAGCGGGGTGAACAGGCAGTGGCTCGGGTGGTTGTTGTCCTTGATGATCTTTATGGCCTTCCTGTAACATCGGGTGGTGTAGGTGTCCTGGAGGGCAGGTAGTTTGCCCCCGGTGATGCGTTGTGCAGACCTCACTACCCTCTGGAGAGCCTTACGGTTGTGGGCGGAGCAGTTGCCGTACCAGGCGGTGATACAGCCCGCCAGGATGCTCTCGATTGTGCATCTGTAGAAGTTTGTGAGTGCTTTTGGTGACAAGCCGAATTTCTTCAGCCTCCTGAGGTTGAAGAGGCGCTGCTGCGCCTTCCTCACGATGCTGTCTGTGTGAGTGGACCAATTCAGTTTGTCTGTGATGTGTATGCCGAGGAACTTAAAACTTACTACCCTCTCCACTACTGATCCATCGATGTGGATAGGGGGGTGTTCCCTCTGCTGTTTCCTGAAGTCCACAATCATCTCCTTAGTTTTATTGACGTTGAGTGTGAGGTTATTTGCCTGACACCACACTCCGAGGGCCTGACACCTCCTCCCTGTAGGCCGTCTCGTCGTTGTTGGTAATCAAGCCTACCACTGTTGTGTCGTCCGCAAACTTGATGATTGAGTTGGAGGCGTGCGTGGCCACGCAGTCGTGGGTGAACAGGGAGTACAGGAGAGGGCTCAGAACGCACCCTTGTGGGGCCCCAGTGTTGAGGATCAGCGGGGAGGAGATGTTGTTGCCTACCCTCACCACCTGGGGGCGGCCCGTCAGGAAGTCCAGTACCCAGTTGCACAGGGCGGGGTCGAGACCCAGGGTCTCGAGCTTGATGACGAGCTTGGAGGGTACTATGGTGTTGAATGCCGAGCTGTAGTCGATGAACAGCATTCTCACATAGGTATTCCTCTTGTCCAGATGGGTTAGGGCAGTGTGCAGTGTGGTTGAGATTGCATCGTCTGCGGACCTATTTGGGCGGTAAGCAAATTGGAGTGGGTCAAGGGTGTCAGGTAGGGTGGAGGTGATATGGTCCTTGACTAGTCTCTCAAAGCACTTCATGATGACGGATGTGAGTGCTACGGGGCGGTAGTCGTTTAGCTCAGTTACCTTAGCTTTCTTGGGAACAGGAACAATGGTGGCCCTCTTGAAGCATGTGGGAACAGCAGACTGGTATAGGGATTGATTGAATATGTCCGTAAACACACCGGCCAGCTGGTCTGCGCATGCTCTGAGGGCGCGGCTGGGGATGCCGTCTGGGCCTGCAGCCTTGCGAGGGTTAACACGTTTAAATGTCTTACTCACTTCGGCTGCAGTGAAGGAGAGACCGCATGTTTCCGTTGCAGGCCGTGTCAGTGGCACTGTATTGTCCTCAAAGCGGGCAAAAAGTTATTTAGTCTGCCTGGGAGCAAGACATCCTGGTCCGTGACTGGGCTGGGTTTCTTCCTGTAGTCCGTGATTGACTGTAGACCCTGCCACATACCTCTTGTGTCTGAGCCGTTGAATTGAGATTCTACTTTGTCTCTGTACTGGCGCTTAGCTTGTTTGATAGCCTTGCGGAGGGAATAGCTGCACTGTTTGTATTCAGCCATGTTACCAGACACCTTGCCCTGATTAAAAGCAGTGGTTCGTGCCTTCAGTTTCACACGAATGCTGCCATCAATCCACGGTTTCTGGTTAGGGAATGTTTTAATCGTTGCTATGGGAACGCCAATGTCCAGTCTCTTGACAACAAGGTTGATGAAATCCGAGCAAGGGTAGCATTCCAGAGGGACATCAGAGACTGTAACGTTCTCTGCTTCACGGAAACATGGCTCACTGGAGAGACGCAATCCGAAGCGGTGCAGCCAGCGGGTTTCTCCACGCATCGCGCCGACAGAAACAAACATCTCTCTGGTAAGAAGACGGGCGGGGGCGTATGCCTTATGGCCAACGTGACATGGTGTGATGAAGGAAACATACAGGAACTCAAATCCTTCTGTTCACCTGATTTAGAATTCCTCACAATCAAATGTAGACCGCATTATCTACCAAGAGAATTCTCTTCGATTATAATCACAGCTGTATATATCCCCCAAGCAGACACATCGATGGCTCTGAACGAACTTTATTTAACTCTCTGCAAACTGGAAACGATTTATCCGGAGGCTGCATTCATTGTAGCTGGGGATTTTAACAAGGCTAATCTGAAAACAAGACTCCCTAAATTTTATCAGCATATTGATTGCGCAACCAGGGGTGGAAAGACCCTGGATCATTGTTACTCTAACTTCCGCGACGCATATAAGGCCCTGCCCCGCCCCCTTTCGGAAAAGCTGACCACGACTCCATTTTGTTGATCCCTGCCTACAGACAGAAACTAAAACAAGAAGCTCCCACGCTGAGGTCTGTCCAACGCTGGTCCGACCAAGCTGACTCCACACTCCAAGACTGCTTCCATCACGTGGACTGGGAGATGTTTCGTATTGCGTCAGACAACAACATTGACGAATACGCTGATTCGGTGTGCGAGTTCATTAGAACGTGCGTTGAAGATGTCGTTCCCATAGCAACGATTAAAACATTCCCTAACCAGAAACCATGGATTGATGGCAGCATTCGTGTGAAACTGAAGGCACGAACCACTGCTTTTAATCAGGGCAAGGTGTCTGGTAACATGACTGAATACAAACAGTGCAGCTATTCCCTCCGCAAGGCTATCAAACAAGCTAAGCGCCAGTACAGAGACAAAGTAGAATCTCAATTCAACGGCTCAGACACAAGAGGTATGTGGCAGGGTCTACAGTCAATCACGGACTACAGGAAGAAACCCAGCCCAGTCACGGACCAGGATGTCTTGCTCCCAGGCAGACTAAATAACTTTTTTGCCCGCTTTGAGGACAATACAGTGCCACTGACACGGCCTGCAACGGAATCATGCGGTCTCTCCTTCACTGCAGCCGAAGTGAGTAAGACATTTAAACGTGTTAACCCTCGCAAGGCTGCAGGCCCAGACGGCATCCCCAGCCGCGCCCTCAGAGCATGCGCAGACCAGCTGGCCGGTGTGTTTACGGACATATTCAACCAATCCCTATACCAGTCTGCTGTTCCCACATGCTTCAAGAGGGCCACCATTGTTCCTGTTCCCAAGAAAGCTAAGGTAACTGAGCTAAACGACTACCGCCCCGTAGCACTCACATCCGTCATCATGAAGTGCTTTGAGAGACTAGTCAAGGACCATATCACCTCCACCCTACCTGACACCCTTGACCCACTCCAATTTGCTTACCGCCCAAATAGGTCCACAGACGATGCAATCTCAACCACACTGCACACTGCCCTAACCCATCTGGACAAGAGGAATACCTATGTGAGAATGCTGTTCATCGACTACAGCTCGGCATTCAACACCATAGTACCCTCCAAGCTCGTCATCAAGCTCGAGACCCTGGGTCTCGACCCCGCCCTGTGCAACTGGGTACTGGACTTCCTGACGGGCCGCCCCAGGTGGTGAGGGTAGGCAACAACATCTCCTCCCCGCTGATCCTCAACACTGGGGCCCCACAAGGGTGCGTTCTGAGCCCCCTCCTGTACTCCCTGTTCACCCACGACTGCGTGGCCATGCACGCCTCCAACTCAATCATCAAGTTTGCGGACGACACAAAAGTGGTAGGCTTGATCACCAACAACGACGAGACGGCCTACAGGGAGGAGGTGAGGGCCCTCGGAGTGTGGTGTCAGGAAAATAACCTCACACTCAACGTCAACAAAACTAAGGAGATGATTGTGGACTTCAGGAAACAGCAGAGGGAACACCCCCATCCACATCGATGGAACAGTAGTGGAGAGGGTAGCAAGTTTTAAGTTCCTCGGCATACACATCACAGACAAACTGAATTGGTCCACTCACACAGACAGCATCGTGAGGAAGGCGCAGCAGCGCCTCTTCAACCTCAGGAGGCTGAAGAAATTCGGCTTGTCACCAAAAGCACTCACAAACTTCTACAGATGCACAATCGAGAGCATCCTGGCGGGCTGTATCACCGCCTGGTATGGCAACTGCACCGCCCTCAACCGTAAGGCTCTCCAGAGGGTAGTGAGGTCTGCACAACGCATCACCGGGGGCAAACTACCTGCCCTCCAGGACACCTACACCACCCGATGCTACAGGAAGGCCATAAAGATCATCAAGGACATCAACCACCCGAGCCACTGCCTGTTCACCCCGCTGTCATCCAGAAGGCGAGTTCAGTACAGGTGCATCAAAGCTGGGACCGAGAGACTGAAAAACAGCTTCTATCTCAAGGCCATCAGACTGCTAAACAGCCACCACTAACATTGAGTGGCTACTGCCAACACACTGTCAATGACACTGACTCTACTCCAGCCACTTTAATCATGGGAATTGATGGGAAATTATGTAAATATATCACTAGCCACTTTAAACAATGCTACCTTATATAATGTTACTTACCCTACATTGTTCATCTCATATGCATACGTTGATACTGTACTCTATATCATCGACTGCATCCTTATGTAATACATGTATCACTAGCCACTTTAACTATGCCACTTGGTTTACATACTTATCTCATATGTATATACTGTACTCGATATCATCTACTGTATCTTGCCTATGCTGCTCTGTACCATCACTCATTCATATATCCTTATGTACATATTCTTTATCCCCTTACACTGTGTATAAGACAGTAGTTTTTTTTTTGGAATTGTTAGTTAGATTACTTGCTCGTTATTACTGCATTGTCGGAACTAGAAGCACAAGCATTTCGCTACACTCGCATTAACATCTGCTAACCATGTGTATGTGACAAATAAAATTTGATTTGATTTGACATCTTCAACGCACGTTCTAATGAACTCGCACACCGTATCAGCGTATTCGTCAATGTTGTTGTCTGACGCAATACGAAACATCTCCCAGTCCACGTGATGGAAGCAGTCTTGGAGTGTGGAGTCAGCTTGGTCGGACCAGCGTTGGACAGACCTCAGCGTGGGAGCTTCTTGTTTTAGTTTCTGTCTGTAGGCAGGGATCAACAAAATGGAGTCGTGGTCAGCTTTTCCGAAAGGGGGCGGGGCAGGGCCTTATATGCGTCGCGGAAGTTAGAGTAACAATGATCCAGGGTCTTTCCACCCCTGGTTGCGCAATCGATATGCTGATAAAATTTAGGGAGTCTTGTTTTCAGATTAGCCTTGTTAAAATCCCCAGCTACAATGAATGCAGCCTCCGGATAAATCGTTTCCAGTTTGCAGAGAGTTAAATAAAGTTCGTTCAGAGCCATCGATGTGTCTGCTTGGGGGGATATATACGGCTGTGATTATAATCGAAGAGAATTCTCTTGGTAGATAATGCGGTCTACATTTGATTGTGAGGAATTCTAAATCAGGTGAACAGAAGGATTTGAGTTCCTGTATGTTTCTTTCATCACACCATGTCACGTTGGCCATAAGACATACGCCCCCGCCCCTCTTCTTACCAGAAAGATGTTTGTTTCTGTCGGCGCGATGCGTGGAGAAACCCGCTGGCTGCACCGCTTCGGATTGCGTCTCTCCAGTTAGCCATGTTTCCGTGAAGCAGAGAACGTTACAGTCTCTGATGTCCCTCTGGAATGCTACCCTTGCTCGGATTTCATCAACCTTGTTGTCAAGAGACTGGACATTGGCAAGAAGAATGCTAGGGAGTGGTGCACGATGTGCCCGTCTCCGGAGTCTGACCAGAAGACCGCTTCGTTTCCCTCTTTTTCTGAGTCGTTTTTTTTTTTTTTTTTGGTCGCTGCATGTGATCCACTCGGTTACACTGGTTGTAAGGCAGAACACAGGATCCGCGTCGCGAAAAACATATTCTTGGTCGTACTGATGGTGAGTTGACGCTGATCTTATATTCAGTAGTTCTTGTCGGCTGTATGTAAAGAAACCTAAGATGACCTGGGGTACTAGTGTAAGAAATAACACGTAAAAAAACAAAAAACTGCATAGTTTCCTAGGAACGCGAAGCGAGGCGGCCATCTCTGTCGGCGCCGGAAGTAAAGAAGAAGATATGGATATGGAGGAAGAGAAGAGGGTTAGGGAGAAGAGAAGAGAGCCAGACAGACAACAACAGATCTGTGTCTAACTGTGTGTAGATATGGAGGAAGAGAAGAGAACCAGACAGACAACAACAGATCTGTGTCTAACTGTGTGTAGATATGGAGGAAGAGAAGAGAGCCAGACAGACAACAACAGATCTGTGTGTAGATATGGAGGAAGAGAAGAGAACCAGACAGACAACAACAGATCTGTGTCTAACTGTGACAGTCAACAGTATGGTTGGTAGACCTATACATCCATTAGACAGTCAACAGTATGGTTGGTAGACCTATACATCAATCCACAAGACAGTCAACAGTATGGTTGGTAGACCTATACATCCATTAGACAGTATGGTTGGTAGACCTATACACCCATTAGACAGTCAACAGCATGGTTGGTAGACCTATACATCCATTAGACAGTCAACAGTATGGTTGGTGGACCTATACATCCATCCATTAGACAGTCAACAGTATGGTTGGTAGACCTATACATCCATCCATTGGACAGTCAACAGTATGGTTGGTAGGCCTATACATCCATCCACAATACAGTCAACAGTATGGTTGGTAGACCTATACATCCATTAGACAGTCAACAGTATGGTTGGTAAACCTATACATCCATTAGACAGTATGGTTGGTAGACCTATACATCCATTAGACAGTCAACAGTATGGTTGGTAGACCTATACATCCATTAGACAGTCAACAGTATGGTTGGTAGACCTATACATCCATCCACAAGACAGTCAACAGTATGGTTGGTAGACCTATACATCCATTAGACAGTCAACAGTATGGTTGGTAGACCTATACATCCATTAGACAGTCAACAGTATGGTTGGTAGACCTATACATCCATTAGACAGTCAACAGTATGGTTGGTAGACCTATACATCCATTAGACAGTCAACAGTATGGTTGGTAGACCTATACATCCATCCACAATACAGTCAACAGTATGGTTGGTAGACCTATACATCCATCCACAATACAGTCAACAGTATGGTTGGTAGACCTATACATCCATCCATTAGACAGTCAACAGTATGGTCGGTAGACCTATACATCCATTAGACAGTCAACAGTATGGTTGGTAAACCTATACATCCATTAGACAGTCAACAGTATGGTTGGTAGACCTATACATCCATTAGACAGTATGGTTGGTAGACCTATACATCCATTAGACAGTCAACAGTATGGTTGGTAGACCTATACATCCATTAGACAGTATGGTTGGTAGACCTATACATCCATTAGACAGTCAACAGTATGGTTGGTAGACCTATACACCCATTAGACAGTCAACAGTATGGTTGGTAAACCTATACATCCATTAGACAGTATGGTTGGTAGACCTATACATCCATCCACAAGACAGTCAACAGTATGGTTGGTAGACCTATACATCCACAAGACAGTCAACAGTATGGTTGGTAGGCCTATACATCCATTAGACAGTCAACAGTATGGTTGGTAGACCTATAAATCCATTAGACAGTCAACAGTATGGTTGGTAGACCTATACATCCATTAGACAGTCAACAGTATGGTTGGTAGACCTATACATCCATCCACAATACAGTCAACAGTATGGTTGGTAGACCTATACATCCATCCATTAGACAGTCAACAGTATGGTCGGTAGACCTATACATCCATTAGACAGTCAACAGTATGGTTGGTAAACCTATACATCCATTAGACAGTCAACAGTATGGTTGGTAGACCTATACATCCATTAGACAGTCAACAGTATGGTTGGTAGACCTATACATCCATTAGACGGTCAACAGTATGGTTGGTAGACCTATACATCCATTAGACGGTCAACAGTATGGTTGGTAGACCTATACATCCATTAGACAGTCAACAGTATGGTTGGTAGACCTATACACCCATTAGACAGTCAACAGTATGGTTGGTAGACCTATACATCCATCCACAAGACAGTCAACAGTATGGTTGGTAGACCTATACATCCACAAGACAGTCAACAGTATGGTTGGTAGGCCTATACATCCATTAGACAGTCAACAGTATGGTTGGTAGACCTATAAATCCATTAGACAGTCAACAGTATGGTTGGTAGACCTATACATCCATTAGACAGTCAACAGTATGGTTGGTAGACCTATACATCCATCCATTAGACAGTCAACAGTATGGTTGGTAGACCTATACATCCACAAGACAGTCAACAGTATGGTTGGTAGACCTATACATCCATTAGACAGTCAACAGTATGGTTGGTAGACCTATAAATCCATTAGACAGTCAACAGTATGGTTGGTAGACCTATACATCCATTAGACAGTCAACAGTATGGTCGGTAGACCTATACATCCATTAGACAGTCAACAGTATGGTTGGTAGACCTATACATCCATCCATTGGACAGTCAACAGTATGGTTGGTAGGCCTATACATCCATTAGACAGTCAACAGTATGGTTGGTAGACCTATACATCCATTAGACAGTCAACAGTATGGTTGGTAGACCTATACATCCATTATACAGTCAACAGTATGGTTGGTAGACCTATACATCCATTAGACAGTCAACAGTATGGTTGGTAGACCTATACATCCATTAGACAGTCAACAGTATGGTTGGTAGACCTATACATCCATTAGACAGTCAACAGTATGGTTGGTAGACCTATACATACATGCCAGCAGCATACCACCCTGCATACCACTGCTGGCTTGCTTCTGAAGCTAAGCAGGGTTGGTCCTGGTCAGTTCCTGGATGGGAGACCAGATGCTGCTGGAAGTGGTGTTGGAGGGCCAGTAGGGGGCACTCTTTCCTCTGGTCTAAAAAAATGTCCCAATGAACCAGGGCAGTGATTGGGGACATTGCCCTGTGTAGGGTGCCGTCTTTCGGATGGGACGTTAAACGGGTGTCCTGACTCTGAGGTCATTAAAGATCCCTTGACACTTATCGTAAGAGTTGGGGTGTTAACCCCGGTGTCCTGGCTAAATTCCCAATCTGACCCTCAAACCATCACGGTCGGCTCATTCAGCCCCCAGGTCGTTGCTGTAAATGAGAACGTGTTCACAGGACTCAGTGGGACAGCAGCTCAGACAGAACACGAGCAGGACAGCAGCTCAGACAGAACACTAGCGGGACTCAGTGGGACAGCAGCTCAGACAGAACACGAGCAAAACAAAAAACTGCATAGTTTCCTAGGAACGCGAAGCGAGGCGGCCATCTCTGTCGGCGCCGGAAGTAAAGAAGAAGATATGGATATGGAGGAAGAGAAGAGGGTTAGGGAGAAGAGAAGAGAGCCAGACAGACAACAACAGATCTGTGTGTAGATATGGAGGAAGAGAAGAGAACCAGACAGACAACAACAGATCTGTGTGTAGATATGGAGGAAGAGAAGAGAACCAGACAGACAACAACAGATCTGTGTGTAGATATGGAGGAAGAGAAGAGAACCAGACAGACAACAACAGATCTGTGTCTAACTGTGTGTAGATATGGAGGAAGAGAAAGGAAGGAGCCAGTAAACTGTGAATTTGTAGAAGGACAGAATAGCTAACAGTAAAATGGCCCACTATATTTTCCTGGGTTTAGACAGACCATGTCAACCAAGTTGGTCATCTTTTTCCACCCACATAAACACACTAAGTTTAAAAGCAAACTGGCTGGGGGTCTGGGAGGACCCTAACCCTGGCTGGGGGCTGGGAGGACCCTAACCCTGTCTGGACGGGCTGGCTGGGGGTCTGGGAGGACCCTAACCCTGGCTGGGGGCTGGGAGGACCCTAACCCTGGCTGGGGGTCTGGTAGGACCGAGCTGGGGGACTGTTGTCCACGGATCCAATTAGAAAATACCAATGCCTGTTATGTCTTTCTCTTTCCCCCTCTGTTTTTCTCTCTGGCCCGCCTGCCCTCCATTCCCCTTCTCTCTCTGGCCCTCCTCCCCTCCCCTTCTCTCTCTGGCCCTCCTCCCCTCCCCTTCTCTCTCTGGCCCTCCTCCCCTCCCCTTCTCTCTCTGGCCCTCCTCCCCTCCCCTTCTCTCTCTGGGCTGTAACATCAGTGTGTTGGAGGATCTTCTATTTGTTCCAGTGGAAAACACTTACATATGGGTGTTGCTGTGTTATGGAATTTAAAATACTTCCAGATACAACTCTGACCCAGAAAAACAAGGCTTCCTCTTCCCGTCCCTTTCTACTACTGAGACAGGAAGGCAGAGGGGAGAGAGGGTGTGTGTGAGTGTGAGAGGCAGCTCAGACACTCTTCTGCTCTCTGTGCAGGCCTTGGAAGTTCCCGTCTTCAACAGACAGGACTGACTGACCGACCGACAGGACCGACAGACCAACAGGACTGACAGACAGGGCTCCAGGCTCTAATCAGCTGAGGAGAGCATCCACATATCAGGTAGCTGAAGTTCTGTGTGGGTCTCTGTGTGTGTGTGTGTGTGTCTCGACAACAGTGTGGATTTAAATTACAGTCCTATCATGACTTCCCATCCATCATTCCATAATTAACCAACTAGCCTATACCTGACCTATACATCCATCCATCAGACAGTCAACAGTATGGTTGGTAGGCCTATACATCCATTAGACAGTCAACAGTATGGTTGGTAGACCTATACATCCATTAGACAGTCAACAGTATGGTTGGTAGACCTATACATCCATTAGACAGTCAACAGTATGGTTGGTAGACCTATACATCCATTAGACAGTCAACAGTATGGTTGGTAGACCTATACATCCATCCACAATACAGTCAACAGTATGGTTGGTAGACCTATACATCCATCCACAATACAGTCAGTATGGTTGGTACAGTATGGTTGGTAGACCTATACATCCATCCATTAGACAGTCAACAGTATGGTTGGTAGACCTATACATCCATTAGACAGTCAACAGTATGGTTGGTAAACCTATACATCCATTAGACAGTCAACAGTATGGTTGGTAGACCTATACATCCATTAGACAGTCAACAGTATGGTTGGTAGACCTATACATCAATCCACAAGACAGTCAACAGTATGGTTGGTAGACCTATACATCCATTAGACAGTATGGTTGGTAGACCTATACATCCATTATACAGTCAACAGTATGGTTGGTAGACCTATACATCCATTATACAGTCAACAGTATGGTTGGTAGACCTATACATCCATTAGACAGTCAACAGTATGGTTGGTAGACCTATACATCCATTAGACAGTCAACAGTATGGTTGGTAGACCTATACATCAATCCACAAGACAGTCAACAGTATGGTTGGTAGACCTATACATCCATTAGACAGTATGGTTGGTAGACCTATACATCCATTAGACAGTCAACAGTATGGTTGGTGGACCTATACATCCATCCATTAGACAGTCAACAGTATGGTTGGTAGACCTATACATCCATTAGACAGTCAACAGTATGGTTGGTAGACCTATACATCCATTAGACAGTCAACAGTATGGTTGGTAGACCTATACATCCATTAGACAGTCAACAGTATGGTTGGTAGACCTATACATCCATTAGACAGTCAACAGTATGGTTGGTAGACCTATACATCCATTAGACAGTATGGTTGGTAGACCTATACACCCATTAGACAGTCAACAGTATGGTTGGTGGACCTATACATCCATCCATTAGACAGTCAACAGTATGGTTGGTAGACCTATACATCCATCCATTGGACAGTCAACAGTATGGTTGGTAGGCCTATACATCCATCCACAATACAGTCAACAGTATGGTTGGTAGACCTATACATCCATTAGACAGTCAACAGTATGGTTGGTAAACCTAGACAGTCAACAGTATGGTTGGTATACATCCATTAGACAGTATGGTTGGTAGACCTATACATCCATTAGACAGTCAACAGTATGGTTGGTAGACCTATACATCCATTAGACAGTCAACAGTATGGTTGGTAGACCTATACATCCATTAGACAGTCAACAGTATGGTTGGTACAAGACAGTCAACAGTATGGTTGGTAGACCTATACATCCATTACAGACAGTCAACAGTATGGTTGGTAGACCTATACATCCATTAGACAGTCAACAGTATGGTTGGTAGACCTATACATCCATTAGACAGTCAACAGTATGGTTGGTAGACCTATACATCCATTAGACAGTCAACAGTATGGTTGGTAGACCTATACATCCATCCACAATACAGTCAACAGTATGGTTGGTAGACCTATATACATCCATCCACAATTCAACAGTATGGTTGGTAGACCTATACATCCATCCATTAGACAGTCAACAGTATGGTTGGTAGACCTATACATCCATTAGACAGTCAACAGTATGGTTGGTAAACCTATACATCCATTAGACAGTCAACAGTATGGTTGGTAGACCTATACATCCATTAGACAGTCAACAGTATGGTTGGTAGACCTATACATCCATTAGACAGTCAACAGTATGGTTGGTAGACCTATACATCCATTAGACAGTCAACAGTATGGTTGGTAGACCTATACACCCATTAGACAGTCAACAGTATGGTTGGTAAACCTATACATCCATTAGACAGTATGGTTGGTAGACCTATACATCCATCCATTGGACAGTCAACAGTATGGTTGGTAGGCCTATACATCCATTAGACAGTCAACAGTATGGTTGGTAGACCTATACATCCATTAGACAGTCAACAGTATGGTTGGTAGACCTATACATCCATTATACAGTCAACAGTATGGTTGGTAGACCTATACATCCATTAGACAGTCAACAGTATGGTTGGTAGACCTATACATCCATTAGACAGTCAACAGTATGGTTGGTAGACCTATACATCCATTAGACAGTCAACAGTATGGTTGGTAGACTACATCCATTAGACATCCATGCCAGCAGCATACCACCCTGCATACCACTGCTGGCTTGCTTCTGAAGCTAAGCAGGGTTGGTCCTGGTCAACAGTTCCTGGATGGGAGACCAGATGCTGCTGGAAGTGGTGTTGGAGGGCCAGTAGGGGCACTCTTTCCTCTGGTCTAAAAAAGAACACTGTCCCAATGAACCAGGGCAGTGATTGGGGACATTGCCCTGTGTAGGGTGCCGTCTTTCGGATGGGACGTTAAACGGGTGTCCTGACTCTGAGGTCATTAAAGATCCCTTGACACTTATCGTAAGAGTTGGGGTGTTAACCCCGGTGTCCTGGCTAAATTCCCAATCTGACCCTCAAACCATCACGGTCGGCTCATTCAGCCCCCAGGCCGTTGCTGTAAATGAGAACGTGTTCACAGGACTCAGTGGGACAGCAGCTCAGACAGAACACGAGCAGGACAGCAGTTCAGACAGAATACTAGCAGGACTCAGTGGGACAACAGACAGAACACTAACATGACTCAGTGGGACAGCAGCTCAGACAGAACACTAGTGGGACAACAGACAGAACACTAGTGGGGTGGGACAGTAGCTCAGGCAGACATTAACTGTGTTCATTAACAATGAATGGGCTGAGCACTGTGTGTCTGACTGCCCAGTCCCATTACTGAGAGGCTCCACATGACTGAGTCCTGTTATTAGTATTCTACAGTCTGCCTTGTAGAGGGTAATGAGGAGCAGAGCCCCCACCCTCTCTGGCTGCACGAGTCAAGGTGAGGGAGGAGACTTCATCACAAACCAGGCGATGCTTTTTATTTCGCCTCTCCTGATTGATGTTGCTGCAGTGCTATATATTCAGAGGCATCTCAACATCGAAAAACCAATTGTGACCAATACCAGAGCTCCCCCCAGTACAACCTGTCCCATTACCAGAGCACCCCCAGTACAACCTGTCCCACTACCGGAGCTACCCCAGTACAACCTGTCCCATCCGAATAGAGCTTTAGAGACATGACACAAAAATCACATCTTTAACAATATCATCTTTACAGTACAAACTGGAGTAAAGAGGTAGAGCAGATGGCACCATTCAAATACAAAGCAAGACTGGCAATATAACAAAGAGCAGCACGGTGTCTCGCTGGATAAGAGCAGCGCGGTGTCTAGCTGGATAAGAGCAGCACGGTGTCTAGCTGGATAAGAGCAGCACGGTGTCTAGCTGGATAAGAGCAGCGCGGTGTCTAGCTGGATAAGAGCAGCGCGGTGTCTAGCTGGATAAGAGCAGCGCAGCGGTGTCTAGCTGGATAAAGAGCAGCGCTGGTGTCTAGCTGGATAAGAGCAGCAGCGCGGTGTCTAGCTGGATAAGAGCAGCAGCTAGCTGGATAAGAGCAGCACGGTGTCTAGCTGGATAAGAGCAGCACGGTGTCTAGCTGGATAAGAGCAGCTGGATAAGAGCGGTGTCTAGCTGGATAAGAGCAGCGCGGTGTCTAGCTGGATAAGAGCAGCGCGGTGTCTAGCTGGATAAGAGCAGCGTCGGTGTCTAGCTGGATAAGAGCAGCGCGGTGTCTAGCTGGATAAGAGCAGCGCGGTGTCTAGCTGGATAAGAGCAGCGCGGTGTCTAGCTGGATAAGAGCAGCACGGTGTCTAGCTGGATAAGAGCAGCACGGTGTCTCGCTGGATAAGAGCAGCACGGTGTCTAGCTGGATAAGAGCAGCACGGTGTCTAGCTGGATAAGAGCAGCATGGTGTCTAGCTGGATAAGAGCAGCAATATAACAGAGAAACATGGTGTCTAGCTGGAGACAACAAGGACAAGATGCATATCAGTGGAGGCTCCTCAGAGGAGGAAGGGGAGGACCATCCTAGCTGGAGTGAACTTCATAAAAGAATAAGTGATCCTTTTGGATAAGAGCAAACTATATTAAATATATCACGGTGCCAAATAACTGATTAAAACAAATATCAGTGGAGGCTCCTCAGAAAGGAGGACCAAGGCTCTCTTAATATAATTTTTAAAGATGCCTTAGTCCTCCTTTCTGAAAGGAGGAAGGCTCTAGGAGGTGGTGTCTGAGGAGGAGTCTAGGAGGAGGAGTCTAGGAGGAGGAGGAGGTGGTGTCTAGGAGGTGTCTAGGAGGAGGAGGTGTCTAGGAGGAGGTGGTGTCTAGGAGGAGGAGGAGGTGTCTAGGAGGAGGAGGTGGTGTCTAGGAGGAGGAGGTGGTGTCTAGGAGGAGGAGGTGGTGTCTAGGAGGAGGTGTCTAGGAGGAGGTGTCTAGGAGGAGGAGGAGGTGTCTAGGAGGAGGTGTCTAGGAGGAGGAGGTGGTGTCTAGGAGGAGGAGGTGGTGTCTAGGAGGAGGAGGTGGTGTCTAGGAGGAGAGGTGGTGTCTAGGAGGAGAAGGTGGTGTCTAGGAGGAGAGGTGGTGTCTAGGAGGAGGAGGTGGTGTCTAGGAGGAGGAGGTGGTGTCTAGGAGGAGGAGGTGGTGTCTAGGAGGTGGTGTCTAGGAGGAGGAGGTGGTGTCTAGGAGGTGGTGTCTAGGAGGAGGAGGTGGTGTCTAGGAGGAGGTGGTGTCTAGGAGGAGGTGGTGGTGTCTAGGAGGAGGAGGTGGTGTCTAGGAGGAGGGGGTGGTGTCTAGGAGGAGGAGGTGGTGTCTAGGAGGAGGAGGTGGTGTCTAGGAGGAGGAGGTGGTGTCTAGGAGGAGGAGGTGGTGTCTAGGAGGAGGAGGTGGTGTCTAGGAGGAGGTGTCTAGGAGGTGGTGTCTAGGAGGAGGAGGTGTCTAGGAGGAGGTGGTGTCTAGGAGGAGGAGTCTAGGAGGAGGAGTCTAGGAGGAGGAGTCTAGGAGGAGGAGTCTAGGAGGAGGTGTCTAGGAGGAGGAGGAGGTGTCTAGGAGGAGGAGGAGGTGTCTAGGAGGAGGAGGTGGTGTCTAGGATGAGGAGGTGGTGTCTAGGATGAGGAGGTGGTGTCTAGGAGGTGGTGTCTAGGAGGTGGTGTCTAGGAGGTGTCTAGGAGGAGGAGGTGTCTAGGAGGAGGAGGTGGTGTCTAGGAGGAGGTGTCCAGGAGGAGGAGGTGGTGTCTAGGAGGAGGTGTCTAGGAGGAGGAGGTGGGTGTCTAGGAGGAGGTGGTGGGTGTCTAGGAGGAGGTGGTGGTGTCTAGGAGGAGGTGGTGGTGTCTAGGAGGAGGTGGTGGTGTCTAGGAGGAGGTGGTGGTGTCTAGGAGGAGGAGGTGGTGTCTAGGAGGAGGTGGTGGTGTCTAGGAGGAGGAGGTGGTGTCTAGGAGGAGGAGGTGGTGTCTAGGAGGAGGAGGTGATTCAGACTTTATACTCCCAGGGTCTGATACTATGGCAACCCAGTATGAGTGTCGTGAGTAAATGTCTTGTTGCTGGGGCGATGTAATAAATATGGCTGCCGAGTGTAACACAGAAATGTGGGGGGGGGCTGTTGCTACGGTAATATGATACAAGGCTACAGTGTGGTGTTGTTTCTGGTTTCTCCTGTAATGTTCTGGGCTCTGCATGACTAAAGCATGATCTTATGTTGCTGGCTAAATGTAATGTTGAACGCCCATAGTGAGTGTGTGTGTGTTCACGGAGTGTCGCTATAGTAACATGATACTACCCTGAGCGAAGGACAGAGACCCAAATGAACACTAGCGTGTGAGAGAAAGGGAGAGCTGTGAGACAGAGGGGGCTTTGTCTGTGCAGCCCTGCCTTCCTTCCAGGGAAAGCCATTAAGTTGTGTTGGTGCTCAGAACAGAGTAGCACTGTCAGTTCTGGATCACTGAGGGAGACTGTTGTGTAGCAGAGCCAACAGCTGCAGTCCCTACCCCTACCCTGCTACAGTCACCTCACTACCCTGCTACAGTCACCCTGCTACAGTCACCTCACTACCCTGCACAGGTCACCCTGCTAGTCACCTCACTACCCTGCTACAGTCACCTCACTACCCTGCACAGGTCACCCTGCTAGTCACCTCACTACCCTGCAGTACAGTCACCTCACTACCCTGCTACAGTCACCTCACTACCCTGCTATAGTCACCTCACTACCCTGCTGGTCACCTCACTACCCTGTTACAGTCACCCTGCTACAGTCACCTCACCACCCTGCTAAAGTCACCCTCACCACCCACTGCTACAGTCACCCTGCTAGTCACACCTCACTACCCTGCTAGTCACCTCACTACCCTGCTACAGTCACCTCACTACCCTGCAACAGTCACCCTGCTACAGTCACCTCACTACCCTGCTACAGTCACCCTGCTAGTCACCTCACCTGCTACAGTCACCTCACTTCACCTGCTACAGTCACCTCACCACCCTGCTACAGTCACCCTGCTACAGTCACCTCACTACCCTGCTACAGTCACCTCACTACCCTGCTGGTCACCTCACTACCCTGCTACAGTCACCCTGCTAGTCACCTAACTACCCTGCTACAGTCACCCACTGCTACAGTCACCTCACCACCCTGCTACAGTCACCTCACTACCCTGCTATAGTCACCCTGCTACAGTCACCTCACTACCCTGCTACAGTCACCCTGCTACAGTCACCTCACTACCCTGCTACAGTCACCTCACTACCCTGCTACTCACCCTGCTACAGTCACCTGCTACAGTCACCCCACCACCCTGCTACAGTCACCCCACCACAGTCACCCTGCTAGTCACCTCACTACCCTGCTACAGTCACCTCACTACCTTGCTACAGTCACCTCACCACGCTGCTAGTCACCCTGCTACAGTCACCTCACTACCCTGCTAGTCACCTCACTACCCTGCTACAGTCACCCTGCTACAGTCACCTTACTACCCTGCTACAGTCACCTCACTACCCTGCTACAGTCACCCTGCTACAGTCACTCCACCACCCTGCTACAGTCACCCCACCACCCTGCTACAGTCACCCCACCACCCTGCTACAGTCACCCCATCACCCTGCTACAGTCACCTCACCACCCTGCTACAGACCTCACCCCTGCACAGTCACCCTGCTACAGTCACCTCCACCACCCTGCTACAGTCACCTCACCACCCTGCTACAGTCACCCTGCTACAGTCACCCTGCTAGTCACCTCACTACCCTGCTACAGTCACCTCACCACCCTGCTACAGGTCACCTCACCACCCTGCTACAGTCACCTCACCACCCTGCTACAGTCACCTCACCACCCTGCTACAGTCACCCTGCTACAGTCACACCTCACTACCCTGCTACAGTCACCCTGCCTGCTACAGTCACCTCACCACCCTGCTACAGTCACCCCACCACCCTGCACCTACAGTCACCTCACTACCCTGCTGGTCACCTGCTACTCACCCTGCTACAGTCCTGCTACAGTCACCCTGCTAGTCACCTCACTACCCTGCTACAGTCACCCTGCTAGTCACCTCACTACCCTGCTAGTCACCTCACTACCCTGCTACAGTCACCCACTGCCCTACAGTCACCTCACCACCCTGCTACAGTCACCTCACTCACCCTGCTACAGTCACCCTACTATCCTGCTACAGTCACCTCACTACCCTGCTACAGTCACCCTGCTACAGTCACCCTTGCTAGTCACCTCACTACCCTGCTACAGTCACCTCACTACCCTGCTGGTCACCTCACTACCCTGCTACAGTCACCTCACCACCCTGCTACAGTCACCCCTGCTACCTCACTACCCTGCTAGTCACCTCACTACCCTGCTACAGTCACCTGCACAGTCACCCACTACCCTGCTACAGTCACCTCACTACCCTGCTACAGTCACCTCACTACCCTGCTACAGTCACCCTGCTACAGTCACCTCACTACCCTGCTACAGTCACCCTGCTACAGTCACCTCACCACCCTGCTACACCTCACCCCTGCTACAGTCACCCCACCACCCCTGCTATCAGTCACCCCACCACCCTGCTACAGTCACCTCACCACCCTGCTACAGTCACCTCACCACCCTGCTACAGTCACCTCACTACCCTGCTACAGTCACCTGCTACAGTCACCTCACCACCCTGCTACAGTCACCCTGCTACAGTCACCTGCACCACCCTGCTACAGTCACCCTCACCACCCTGCTACAGTCACCCTGCACCTCACCCTGCTACAGTCACCTCACTACCCTGCTACAGTCACCCTGCTAGTCACCTCACTACCCTGCTACAGTCACCCTGCTACAGTCACCTCACTACCCTGCTACAGTCACCTCACTACCCTGCTACAGTCACCCTGCTACAGTCACCTCACTACCCTGCTACAGTCACCCTGCTACAGTCACCTCACTACCCTGCTACAGTCACCCTGCTACAGTCACCTCACTACCCTGCTACAGTCACCTCACTACCCTGCTACAGTCACCTCACCAACCTGCTACAGTCACCTCACCACCCTGCTACAGTCACCCTGCTACAGTCACCTCACCACCTGCACCACCCTGCTACAGTCACCCTGCTACACCTCACCCCTGCTACAGTCACCCTGCTACAGTCACCTCACTACCCTGCTACAGTCACCCTGCTACAGTCACCTCACTACCCTGCTACAGTCACCTCACTACCCTGCTACAGTCACCCTGCTACAGTCACCCTGCTACAGTCACCCCCTGCTACAGTCACCTCACCACCCTGCTACAGTCACCTCACCCCTGCTACAGTCACCTGCACTCACCCTGCTGGTCACCTCACTACCCTGCTACTCACCCTGCTAGTCACCTCCCTGCTACACACCTCACCCCTGCTAGTCACCCTGCTACAGTCACCTCACTACCCTCACTACCCTGCTAGTCACCTCACTACCCTGCTACAGTCACCCTGCTACAGTCACCCTGCTACAGTCACCTCACCACCCTGCTACAGTCACCTCACCACCCTGCTACCTCAGTCACCCTCACACCTCACCCCCTGCTACAGTCACCTCAATACCCTGCTACAGTCACCCTGCTACAGTCACCTCACTCCCTGCTACAGTCACCCTGCTACAGTCACCTCACTACCCTGCTACAGTCACCCTGCTAGTCACCTCACTACCCTGCTACAGTCACCTCACTGCTGGTCACCTGCTGCTAGTCACCTCACTACCTTGCTAGTCACCTCACTACCCTGCTAGTCACCTCTGCTACCCTGCTACAGTCACCTCACCACCCTGCTACAGTCACCTCACTACCCTGCTACAGACACCTCACTACCCTGCTACAGTCACCTCACTACCCTGCTACAGTCACCCTGCTAGTCACCTCACTCACCCTGCTACAGTCACCCTGCTACAGTCACCTCACCACCCTGCTACAGTCACCCCCTGCTACAGTCACCCTGCTAGTCACCTCACTACCCTGCTACAGTCACCTCACTACCCTGCTGGTCACCTCACCCCCTGCCACCCTGCTACAGTCACCTCACTACCCTGCTACAGTCACCCTGCTAGTCACCTCACTGCTACAGTCACTGCCCTGCTACAGTCACCCTGCTACAGTCACCTCACTACCCTGCTACAGTCACCCTGCCCTGCTGGTCACCTCACCACCCTGCTACAGTCACCCCACCACCCTGCTACAGTCACCCCACCACCCTGCTACAGTCACCTCACCACCCTGCTACAGTCACCCTGCTGGTCACCTCACTACCCTGCTACAGTCACCCTGCACACCCTGCTACAGTCACCCTGCTAGTCACCTCACTACCCTGCTACAGTCACCCTCACTCACCTCACCACCCTGCTACAGTCACCCCAGTCACAGTCACCTCACCACCCTGCTACAGTCACCTCACTACCCTGCTACAGTCACCCTGCTACAGTCACCCTGCTAGTCACCTCACCACCCTGCTACAGTCACCTCACTACCCTGCTACAGTCACCCTGCTACAGTCACCTCACTACCCTGCTACAGTCACCTCACTACAGTCACCTCACTACCCTGCTACAGTCACCTCACTACCCTGCTACAGTCACTACCCTGCTACAGTCACCCTCACACCTCACTACCCTGCTACCCCCACCCTGCTACAGTCACCCTGCTCACCACCCCTGCTACAGTCACCCCCTGCTACCCTGCTAGTCACCCTGTCACCACCCTGCTACAGTCACCTCACCACCCTGCTACAGTCACCTCACCACCCTGCTAGTCACCCTGCTACAGTCACCTCACTACCCTGCTACAGTCACCCCACCACCCTGCTACAGTCACCTCACCACCCTGCTAGTCACCCTGCTACAGTCACCTGCACTACCCTGCTACAGTCACCTCACTACCCTGCTACAGTCACCTCACCCTGCTACAGTCACCCTGCCAGTCACCTCACCACCCTGCTACAGTCATCCTGCTACAGTCAACTCGCTACCCTGCTACAGTCACCCTGCCAGTCACCTTGCTACAGTCACCTTACTACCCTGCTACAGTCACCCCTACTACAGTCACCTTCTTTCCACTGACATTCTCAGCCTCTATGGTACAGTTTTTACTGCTATCAAATCAAATTTTATTTGTCACATACACATGGTTAACAGATGTTAATGCAGGTGTAGCGAAATGCTTGTGCTTCTAGTTCCGAGAATGCAGTTATAACCAACGAGTAATCTAACCTAACAATATCACAAAACTACCTTATACACACAAGTGTAAAGGGATGAAGTCACCTCACTACCCTGTCAATATGTACATAAAGATATATGAATGAGTGATGGTACAGAGCGGCATAGGCAAGATACAGTAGATAGTATAGAGTACAGTATATACATATGAGATGAGTAATGTAGGGTATGTAAACATTATATAAAGTAGCATTGTTTAAATTGGCTAGTGATTCAGTTACCACCAAGATGCAGTAGATGGAAGAGCTACAGTACAGTATATACAGTATGAGATGAGTAATGTCAGGCTGTCAAAAGTTCTGTGCAACTGCTCCTACCTTGCTAGCGCCTCATTTACTGTGAACACTGAGGCTGTACCTGCTTTAAGTTACAGTTTTACTGTGAACACTGAGGCTGTACCCACTTTACAGTTACAGTTTTACTGTGAACACTGAGGCTGTACCCACTTTAAGTTACAGTTTTACTGTGAACACTGAGGCTGTACCCACTAAGTTACAGTTTTACTGTGAACACTGAGGCTGTACCCACTTTAAGTTACAGTTTTACTGTGAACACTGAGGCTGTACCCACTTTAAGTTACAGTTTTATTGTGAACACTGAGGCTGTACCTGCTTTAAGTTACAGTTTTACTGTGAACACTGAGGCTGTACCCACTTTAAGTTACAGTTTTACTGTGAACACTGAGGCTGTACCCACTAAGTTACAGTTTTATTGTGAACACTGAGGCTCTACCAACTTTAAGTTAGTTTTACTGTGAACACTGAGGCTCTACCTGCTTTAAGTTAGTTTTAACAGTGGCCAAGTAGGCTGCTGTGGCTATTTGACCATAATGTAGGCCTACCAGAGAGGCCTAACATCAAAAACAATGGAGAAAATGCATCCCATAATATTTTAACATGGAAATGAGCTGTTCTATCATTCAGCCTACAGTAGCAGCCAATGTGTGGTGTTCAATGCAGATCTACATTCCATTAGACTTTTGAATAACAGGCTTGACATCAGCCTGTTCATCCACTGGTCCTTCAGACAAAGAGGTGACTGAAAATGTATTGTTTGATGCAAGAAACCACTTTACCTTATAACAAATGCATTTTTATTCCTGAACATTTATTAGAGAGAATCAGTCAAATTATGCTACCCTCTGTCTATTGGCTACTTAGCTTACTCAAGCTCGTCTCAAAATACAACACTGCTCTTTACCTGACTCACTTTACAAATATCTCAAATGTATACGTTTTGTGCTCTTGTAGGAAGTAGTCACTCCCTTATTGCTGACTACAACTGATCTATACCTGGGCTAATAACTCACTAGTGTTGCATTGATTCCACAGTAAAGGGAAACGTTGATCGCCTTGGAGATGGACCTGTGGATCGTGATCGACTAGGGATGCCTTGGAGATGGACCGGTGGATCGTGAACACTAGGGATGCCAGTTTTATTGGAGATGGACCAGTGGAGTCGTGATCTCTACCCACTAGGGATGCCTTGGAGATGGACCGGTGGATCGTGATCGACTAGGGATGCCTTGGAGATGGACCAGCCAATGGTGGATCGTGATCGACTAGGGATGCCTTGGAGATGGACCCGTGGAATCAAAATCGTGATCGACTAGGGATGCCTTGGAGATGGACCAGTGGATCGTGATCGACTAGGGATGCCTTGGAGATGGACTACAACTGGGATACCTGGAATAACTCACTAGTGTTGCATTGATCGACTAGGGATGCCTTGGAGATGGACCCGTGGATCGTGATCGACTAGGGATGCCTTGGAGATGGACCCGTGGATCGTGATCGACTAGGGATGCCTTGGAGATGGACCCGTGGATCGTGATCGACTAGGGATGCCTTGGAGATGGACCCGTGGATCGTGATCGACTAGGGATGCCTTGGAGATGGACCAGTGGATCGTGATCGACTAGGGATGCCTTGGAGATGGACCAGTGGATCGTGATCGACTAGGGATGCCTTGGAGATGGACCAGTGGATCGTGATCGACTAGGGATGCCTTGGAGATGGACCGTGGATCGTGATCGACTAGGGATGCCTTGGAGATGGACCAGTGGATCGTGATCAACTAGGGATGCCTTGGAGTTGAACCAGTGGATCGTGATCGACTAGGGATGCCTGGGAGATGGACCAGTGGATCGTGATCGACTAGGGATGCCTTGGAGATGGACCAGTGGATCGTGATCGACTAGGGATGCCTGGGAGATGGACCAGTGGATCGTGATCGACTAGGGATGCCTTGGAGATGGACCAGTGGATCGTGATCGACTAGGGATGCCTTGGAGATGGACCAGTGGATCGTGATCGACTAGGGATGCCTTGGAGATGGACCAGTGGATCGCGATCGACTAGGGATGCCTTGGAGATGGACCGGTGGATAGTGATCGACCGGTTGGTGACCACTGCCTGGAAAGTTGAGTTAAGTTTAATCTCGTGCTTCTCTCTCTGTGGGCTGATATTTTTGTGTGGCAGTCCCAGTCCCAGGGAGCTGCGGCAGTCCCTGAGCTACTGCCTGCATGGGAGGTCCCTTTGCTTTATCTTGGCCCTGAGCTACTGCCTGCATGGGAGGGAATAGGGAATGTTTTTTCCCTAAACAAACGAGGGATTTCAGTAACAGCACTTTTCAGTCAGAGCAACAAGTGAGAAACAACATGGCCGAAATGATGGTGTAGCTTCAGCACAGACAGCGTGACAGACTGTGGTGTCTGTTCTCTGCAGCAGAGACGAGAGAGACAGCGTGACAGACTGTGGTGTCTGTTCTCTGCAGCAGAGAGGAGAGAGAGACAGCGTGACAGACTGTGGTGTCTGTTCTCTGCAGCAGGGAGGAGAGAGAGACAGCGTGATAGACTGTGGTGTCTGTTCTCTGCAGCAGGGAGGAGAGAGAGACAGCGTGACAGACTGTGGTGTCTGTTCTCTGCAGCAGGGAGGAGAGAGACAGCGTGACAGACTGTGGTGTCTGTTCTCTGCAGCAGAGAGGAGAGAGACAGCGTGACAGACTGTGGTGTCTGTTCTCTGCAGCAGGGAGGAGAGACAGCGTGAGACAACGTGCAGCCTGTGGTGTCTGTTCTCTGCAGTCACTGGGTGTTTTCTCTGCAGCAGGGAGGAGAGACAGCGTGACAGACTGTGGTGTCTGTTCTCTGCAGTCAGGGTTCGAGCCAAACCCACTGGCATCCAGGTCTCTGCAGTCAGGGTTCGGCCAAACCCACTGCTTTGCTAGGTAAGTCCCCCTTATCTCAGCTCACTGGTCACCATACCAACAACCACCTGTAGCATGAGCTCCAGCAGGTATATTTCACTGGTCATCCCCAAAGCCAACACTTCCATTGGCTGCCTTTCCTTCCAGTTCTCTGCTGCTAATGACTGGAACTGTTCTTGCAAAAATCACTGAAGCTGAAGTCTCATATCTCCCTCTCTTTAACTTTAAGCATCAGCTGTCAGAGCAGCTTACCGATCACTGTACCTGTACACAGCCCATCTGTAAATAGCCCACCCAACTACCTCATCCCCATATTGTTATTTTCCTCTTGCACCCCAGTATCTCTATTTGGACATCATCATCTGCAGATCTATCACTCCCATGTTAATGCTAAATTGTAATTATTTCACCTCTATGGCCTATTTATTGCCTTACCTCCCTACTCTTCTACATTTGCAAGAAAACTAGTCTGTCACTCAGAAAAAATGATGTATCAATTCAACAAATAGGCATACTATTACATGGACCGTACAGAGCATTAAATGGTATTAAATGGTAAGGCACACTGTACAAACCTGCATTCAATGTCATCCAACTTCAGCCCAACAGAGGTCACTGTACAGTCCACTGTCAGACGAGTAGCAGGCTGTAGTATCTCGTCTTGCTTTCTCTCTAATAGTGTAAAGATCTGACTCACTGTTGCTGGTCACAGTCCAGCCTCTCCTCTTCTTTCACCTTGTCCTTCTCCTATTCCTCCTGTCAGTTCTTCTCTCTACAGCACACTACACTACAGCACACTACACCAAGATCCTCAGCTTGCCTACCTGGCTGGCCCTACAAACAGTGACTTCATTGTGTCCTTTATACCAAACAGATTGCTGCTCCCCCCCTTCCTCCTGTTCTCCTCCACCCTGCCCTACAGACCTCCACATATCCTCCTGTCCTCCACCCTACAGACCTCCACATATCCTCCTGTCCTCCACCCTACAGACCTCCACATATCCTCCTGTCCTCCTCCACCCTACAGACCTCCACATATCCTCCTGTCCTCCTCCACCCTACAGACCTCCACATATCCTCCTGTCCTCCACCCTGCCCTACAGACCTCCACATATCCTCCTGTCCTCCACCCTACAGACCTCCACATATCCTCCTGTTCTCCTCCACCCTACAGACCTCCACATATCCTCCTGTTCTCCTCCACCCTCAGACCTCCACATATCCTCCTGTCCTCCAGGTACAGACCTCCACATATCCTCCTGTTCTCCTCCACCCTACAGACCTCCACATATCCTCCTGTCCTCTCCACCCTACAGACCTCCACATATCCTCCTGTCCTCCACCCTACAGACCTCCACATATCCTCCTGTCCTCCTCCACCCTACAGACCTCCACATATCCTCCTGTCCTCCTCCACCCTACAGACCTCCACATATCCTCCTGTCCTCCACCCTACAGACCTCCACATATCCTCCTGTCCTCCTCCACCCTACAGACCTCCACATATCCTCCTGTGTCCTCCACCACCCTGTCCTCCACAGACCTCCTCCACCCTACAGACCTCCACATATCCTCCTGTCCTCCTCCACCCTACAGACCTCCACATATCCTCCTGTCCTCCTCCACCCTACAGACCTCCACATATCCTCCTGTCCTCCTCCACCCTACAGACCTCCACATATCCTCCTGTCCTCCTCCACCCTACAGACCTCCACATATCCTCCTGTCCTCCTCCACCCTACAGACCTCCACATATCCTCCTGTCCTCCTCCACCCTACAGACCTCCACATATCCTCCTGTCTACAGACCTCCACATATCCTCCTGTCCTCCTCCACCCTACAGACCTCCACATATCCTCCTGTCCTCCTCCACCCTACAGACCTCCACATATCCTCCTGTCCTCCTCCACCCTACAGACCTCCACATATCCTCCTGTCCTCCTCCACCCTACAGACCTCCACATATCCTCCTGTCTCTCCACCCTACAGACCTCCACATATCCTCCTGTCCTCCTCCACCCTACAGACCTCCACATATCCTCCTGTCCTCCTCCACCCTACAGACCTCCACATATCCTCCTGTCCTCCTCCACCCTACAGACCTCCACATATCCTCCTGTCCTCCTCCACCCTACAGACCTCCACATATCCTCCTGTTCTCCTCCACCCTACAGACCTCCACATATCCTCCTGTCCTCCTCCACCCTACAGACCTCCACATATCCTCCTGTCCTCCTCCACCCTACAGACCTCCACATATCCTCCTGTCCTCCTCCACCCTACAGACCTCCACATATCCTCCTGTCCTCCTCCACCCTACAGACCTCCACATATCCTCCTGTTCTCCTCCACCCTACAGACCTCCACATATCCTCCTGTCCTCCTCCACCCTACAGACCTCCACATATCCTCCTGTCCTCCTCCACCCTACAGACCTCCACATATCCTCCTGTCCTCCTCCACCCTACAGACCTCCACATATCCTCCTGTTCTCCTCCACCCTACAGACCTCCACATATCCTCCTGTCCTCCTCCACCCTACAGACCTCCACATATCCTCCTGTCCTCCACCCTACAGACCTCCACATATCCTCCTGTCCTCCTCCACCCTACAGACCTCCACATATCCTCCTGTCCTCCTCCACCCTACAGACCTCCACATATCCTCCTGTTCTCCTCCACCCTACAGACCTCCACATATACTCCTGTTCTCCTCCACCCTACAGACCTCCACATATCCTCCTGTCCTCCTCCACCCTACAGACCTCCACATATCCTCCTGTCCTCCTCCACCCTACAGACCTCCACATATCCTCCTGTTCTCCTCCACCCTACAGACCTCCACATATCCTCCTGTCCTCCTCCCTACAGACCTCCACATATCCTCCTGTCCTCCTCCACCCTACAGACCTCCACATATCCTCCTGTTCTCCTCCACCCTACAGACCTCCACATATCCTCCTGTCCTCCTCCACCCTACAGACCTCCACATATCCTCCTGTTCTCCTCCACCCTACAGACCTCCACATATCCTCCTGTCCTCCTCCACCCTACAGACCTCCACATATCCTCCTGTCCTCCTCCACCCTACAGACCTCCACATATCCTCCTGTTCTCCTCCACCCTACAGACCTCCACATATCCTCCTGTCCTCCTCCACCCTACAGACCTCCACATATCCTCCTGTTCTCCTCCACCCTACAGACCTCCACATATCCTCCTGTTCTCCTCCACCCTACAGACCTCCACATATCCTCCTGTTCTCCTCCACCCTACAGACCTCCACATATCCTCCTGTCCTCCTCCACCCTACAGACCTCCACATATCCTCCTGTTCTCCTCCACCCTACAGACCTCCACATATCCTCCTGTTCTCCTCCACCCTACAGACCTCCACATATCCTCCTGTCCTCCTCCACCCTACAGACCTCCACATATCCTCCTGTAAAAACAGTAGAATCCGTACCAGACTGACTTTCACTAGCAACCGGTCAGAGCAGGATGTTAGTAAGACTGTGGTAACTTACTGATCAGAGGTGTTCCTCACCAGTCACTGCTCTGTCACCGTGAGCGATTCTACTGTGGCATCACATATTCCTCCAGACATGGGCCAAGTCCACTGACACATCTGAGATGACTCTACAGTGGATACGTCCTCTGAGACACATATCTGAGATGACTCTGCAGTAGATACTAGTTGTTATACTGTCCTCTGAGACACATATCTGAGATGACTCTGCAGTAGATACGTCCTCTGAGACACATATCTGAGATGACTCTGCAGTAGATACTAGTTGTTATACTGTCCTCTGAGACACATATCTGAGATGACTCTGCAGTAGATACTAGTTGTTATACTGTCCTCTGAGACACATATCTGAGATGACTCTGCAGTAGATACTAGTTGTTATACTGTCCTCTGAGACACATATCTGAGATGACTCTGCAGTAGATACGTCCTCTGAGACACATATCTGAGATGACTCTGCAGTAGATACTAGTTGTTATACTGTCCTCTGAGACACATATCTGAGATGACTCTGCAGTAGATACTAGTTGTTATACTGTCCTCTGAGACACATATCTGAGATGACTCTGCAGTAGATACTAGTTGTTATACTGTCCTCTGAGACACATATCTGAGATGACTCTGCAGTAGATACTAGTTGTTATACTGTCCTCTGAGACACATATCTGAGATGACTCTGCAGTAGATACTAGTTGTTATACTGTCCTCTGAGACACATATCTGAGATGACTCTGCAGTAGATACTAGTTGTTATACTGTCCTCTGAGACACATATCTGAGATGACTCTGCAGTAGATACTAGTTGTTATACTGTCCTCTGAGACACATATCTGAGATGACTCTGCAGTAGATACTAGTTGTTATACTGTCCTCTGAGACACATATCTGAGATGACTCTGCAGTAGATACTAGTTGTTATACTGTCCTCTGAGACACATATCTGAGATGACTCTGCAGTAGATACTAGTTGTTATACTGTCCTCTGAGACACATATCTGAGATGACTCTGCAGTAGATACTAGTTGTTATACTGTCCTCTGAGACACATATCTGAGATGACTCTGCAGTAGATACGTCCTCTGAGACACATATCTGAGATGACTCTGCAGTAGATACTAGTTGTTATACTGTCCTCTGAGACACATATCTGAGATGACTCTGCAGTAGATACGTCCTCTGAGACACATATCTGAGATGACTCTGCAGTAGATACTAGTTGTTATACTGTCCTCTGAGACACATATCTGAGATGACTCTGCAGTAGATACGTCCTCTGAGACACATATCTGAGATGACTCTGCAGTAGATACTAGTTGTTATACTGTCCTCTGAGACACATATCTGAGATGACTCTGCAGTAGATACTAGTTGTTATACTGTCCTCTGAGACACATATCTGAGATGACTCTGCAGTAGATACTAGTTGTTATACTGTCCTCTGAGACACATATCTGAGATGACTCTGCAGTAGATACTAGTTGTTATACTGTCCTCTGAGACACATATCTGAGATGACTCTGCAGTAGATACTAGTTGTTATACTGTCCTCTGAGACACATATCTGAGATGACTCTGCAGTAGATACGTTGTTATACCTCTGAGACACATATCTGAGATGACTCTGCAGTAGATACTAGTTGTTATACTGTCCTCTGAGACACATATCTGAGATGACTCTGCAGTAGATACGTCCTCTGAGACACATATCTGAGATGACTCTGCAGTAGATACTAGTTGTTATACTGTCCTCTGAGACACATATCTGAGATGACTCTGCAGTAGATACTAGTTGTTAAACTGTCCTCTGAGACACATAGATGACTGAGTAGATGACTCTGTCCTCTGAGACACATATCTGATGACTCTGCAGTTACTGTCCTCTGAGACACATATCTGAGATGACTCTGCAGTAGATACTAGTTGTTATACTGTCCTCTGAGACACATATCTGAGATGACTCTGCAGTAGATACTAGTTGTTATACTGTCCTCTGAGACACATATCTGAGATGACTCTGCAGTAGATACTAGTTGTTATACTGTCCTCTGAGACACATATCTGAGATCACTCTGCAGTAGATACAGTTGTTAAACTGTCCTCTGAGACATCTTTGAGAACAGAGATCACTGACCTAAACAGCTTCTGGACATGAGAACAGATCACTGACCTAAACAGCTTCTGGACATGAGAACAGAGATCACTGACCTAGACAGCTTCTGGACATGAGAACAGAGATCACTGACCTAAACAGCTTCTTCATGAGAACAGGGGGCACTGATTGAGCAGAGCCCTACCTTATGAAAACCCAAATCTCTCATTTGGAAGCTAAAATTACATTTAATCTCTTCACCAATAATTTCATATTCAAACATTTCAATTGAACAACAGTTCCATGTGAATCCGATAACTACAATGTGCAGACTTTCCACTGTAGAGTTTGTCATCTTATCATTGATGAGAATGTCTCAGATGACAACCGAACTGACATCATATTCATTAAGTACCAACGCATATGTTCAATTGGTCGGATTACCAGAATATAGTTCATTTCCCCCCACCCTCTGATGTTCCCAGAATCTGTGTGTTAACCAAGGGGTTTTCAAATGTAACCTCAGTAGGGCAAAGAGAGGAAAAGGGGGGGAGGGGGGTATTCATGACTGTCATAAACCTACCCCCAAGGCCAACGTCATGACAGGACCAACACTTTACATGTTGAGTTTATATTTTTGTTCAGTGTATCTACCCACTGAAGACCTGTAAACACACAGAGAGACAGACAGAGAGACAGAGAGACAGAGAGAGAGAGAGAGACAGAGAGAGAGAGAGAGAGAGAGAGAGAGAGAGAGAGAGAGAGAGAGAGAGAAAGAGAGAAAGGGGGAGATGTAGCATCTATCTACCCACTGAAGAGGCTCAGCATCAACGCCACACAGAAGGAAGGAAGCAGCCAACTGTCCTCTGGTCTGCATTCAGGACATATGAGTCACTATAATGTGTTCTCATCTATGAAAAATGACTCATACATCAGCATAGTTCCTCAACCTCTCACAACAACCCCCAGCCCCTAAACGTCTCACAACAACCCCCCCATCTCCTCACAACAACCTCCCATCTCCTCACAACAACCTCCCATCTCCTCACAACAACCTCCCATCTCCTCACAACAACCTCCCATCTCCTCAACCGCCCATCACAACAACCCCCATCTCCTCAGCCCCCATCAACCTCTCCTCACAACAACCTCCCACCTCCTCACAACAACCTCCCACCTCCTCACAACAACCTCTCCACAACAACCTCCCATCTCCTCACAACAACCTCCCACCTCCTCTCCTCACAACAACCTCCCACCTCCTCACAACAACCTCCCTCACCTCCCATCTCCTCACAACAACCTCCCACCTCCTCACAACAACCTCCCACCTCCTCACAACAACCTCCCACCTCCTCACAACAACCTCCCACCTCCTCACAACAACCTCCCACCTCCTCACAACAACCTCCCACCTCCTCACAACAACCTCCCACCTCCTCCCAACAACCTCCCACCTCCTCACAACAACCTCCCACCTCCTCCCACCTCCTCACAACAACCTCCCACCTCCTCACAACAACCTCCCACCTCCTCACAACAACCTCCCACCTCCTCACAACAACCTCCCACCTCCTCACAACAACCTCCCACCTCCTCACAACAACCTCCCACCTCCTCACAACAACCTCCCACCTCCTCACAACAACCTCCCACCTCCTCACAACAACCTCCCACCTCCTCACAACAACCTCCCCTCCTCACCTCCTCCCACAACAACCTCCCACCTCCTCACAACAACCTCCCACCTCCTCACAACAACCTCCCACCTCCTCACAACAACCTCCCACCTCCTCACAACAACCTCCCACCTCCTCACAACAACCTCCCACCTCCTCACAACAACCTCCCACCTCCTCACAACAACCTCCCACCTCCTCACAACAACCTCCCACCTCCTCACAACAACCTCCCACCTCCTCACAACAACCTCCCACCTCCTCACACAACAACCTCCCACCTCCTCACAACAACCTCCCACCTCCTCACAACAACCTCCCACCTCCTCACAACAACCTCCCACCTCCTCACAACAACCTCCCACCTCCTCCCCACCTCCTCACAACAACCTCCCACCTCCTCACAACAACCTCCCATCTCCTCACAACAACCTCCCACCTCCTCACAACAACCTCCCACCTCCTCACAACAACCTCCCACCTCCTCACAACAACCTCCCATCTCCTCACAACAACCTCCCACCTCCTCACAACAACCCCCATCTCCTCACAACAACCTCCCATCTCCTCACAACAACCCCCATCTCCTCACAACAACCCCCATCTCCTCACAACAACCTCCCATCAACACACTGTCCCTCCTCTCCTTCCTGTCTCTGAAACACACTGTCCCTCCTCTCCTTCCTGTCTCTGAAACACACCGTCCCCTCCTCTCCTCTCCTTCCTGTCTCTGAAACACACTGTCCCTCCTCTCCTTCCTGTCTCTGAAACACACTGTCCCTACTCTCCTTCCTGTCTCTGAAACACACTGTCCCTCCTCTCCTTCCTGTCTCTGAAACACACTGTCCCTCCTCTCCTGTCTCTGAAACAAACTAATGATCCACCTTAATAGTCATATTAAAGCTGCATCCTGATACAGCCGACCCACTGAACTGATAAAGCAGACCCACTGATACAGCCGACATACTGAACAGATACAGCCAAACCACTGATACAGCCAAACCACTGAACTGATACAGCCGACCCACTGATACAGCCGACCCACTGATATTCAACCGTTGATCTTCACTGTCAAAGAAGAGCAACTAAACAGACAGGTCTTTCTCCAGAGATTCCTAGGAGAATTCCTCCAACTAAACAGACAGGTCTTTCTGCAGAGACTCCTGGGAGAATTCCTCCAACTAAACAGACAGGTCTTTCTGCAGAGACTCCTGGGAGAATTCCTCCAACGAAACAGACAGGTCTTTCTCCAGAGACTCCTGGGAGAATTCCTCCAACTAAACAGACAGGTCTTTCTGCAGAGACTCCTGGGAGAATTCCTCCAACGAAACAGACAGGTCTTTCTCCAGAGACTCCTAGGAGAATTCCTCCAACTAAACAGACAGGTCTTTCTGCAGAGACTCCTGGGAGAATTCCTCCAACTAAACAGACAGGTCTTTCTCCAGAGACTCCTGGGAGAATTCCTCCAACTAAACAGACAGGTCTTTCTCCAGAGACTCCTAGGAGAATTCCTCCAACTAAACAGACAGGTCTTTCTGCAGAGACTCCTGGGAGAATTCCTCCAACTAAACAGACAGGTCTTTCTGCAGAGACTCCTAGGAGAATTCCTCCAACTAAACAGACAGGTCTTTCTCCAGAGACTCCTGGGAGAATTCCTCCAACTAAACAGACAGGTCTTTCTCCAGAGACTCCTAGAAAATTCCTCCAACTAAACAGACAGGTCTTTCTGCAGAGACTCCTGGGAGAATTCCTCCAACTAAACAGACAGGTCTTTCTCCAGAGACTCCTAGGAGAATTCCTCCAACTAAACAGACAGGTCTTTCTCCAGAGACTCCTAGGAGAATTCCTCCAACTAAACAGACAGGTCTTTCTCCAGAGACTCCTGGGAGAATTCCTCCAACTAAACAGACAGGTCTTTCTCCAGAGACTCCTATGAGAATTCCTCAAACTAAACAGACAGGTCTTTCTCCAGAGACTCCTAGGAGAATTCCTCCAACGAAACAGACAGGTCTTTCTCCAGAGACTCCTGGGAGAATTCCTCCAACTAAACAGACAGGTCTTTCTCCAGAGACTCCTGGGTGAATTCCTCCATAATATCAGATTGGCGGAGCAGGAAATGACACCATAATGGAATGAGGATCACCAGAACTTTCAGTTGACCGTGTCACCGACGAGCCAGTGACCACAGATATGTAATCATGGGTGTACGGGTGTGTGTCCACTGACCTGGTAGGGCTGGTATGCTCCGTGGTCAGACAGGAAGTCCAGTTGTCTGTCAGAGAAGAATTCTACAGCCGTGATGGAACCCAGAGTAGCCTTCCCCACCAGAGGTCTGAACGTCTGAAACAACAAAAACACCGTTAGAGCCTTCAACATCTTCTCTTTTCCAACTCTCTTCTGTACAAATAATTCCCACGTGTTTCCTAGAGGGTGGAGGGAAAACAGGCAGAATCTCACCAGCACTGAAGGTCTGAAACATTATTTAAAACATTTAGTCAGGGGAAAACAATTAACAACTGTTTGGAGGGAGGAATAATAATGATAATGATTTTAATAATGATAATAATAAATAATAATATGTTGATAATGATGTTGATAATAATGATTATGATGATGATTTTATTAATGATAATAATAAATAATAATATGTTGATAATGATGTTGATAATAATGATTATGATGATGATTTTAATAATGATAATAATAAATAATAATATGTTGATAATGATGTTGATAATAATGATTATGATGATGATTTTAATAATGATAATAATACATAATAATATGTTGATAATGATGTTGATAATGATTTTAATAATGATAATAATAAATAATAATATGTTGATAATGATGTTGATAATAATGATGATTTTAATAATGATAATAATAAATAATAATATGTTGATAATGATGTTGATAATAATGATTATGATGATGATGATAGAAGTCAGACAGAAACAGACAGACAACTAAAAAGAGGAACACTGCTGCAGAGAGCTGCTGCTATCAGACAGTTCAAAGGCAGCCTGTCACTCTGATGTGCCTCTTCCCCCCCCGCTGATCACCCATCACTGATGTCACTGTCTATCAGCCTCCCTGCAGGGCTCAACTCTCTCATCTCCCCTCCATCTCACTGCTGCAGCAACACACACAGTCACACAGCCACTCAGATGCATTCCAACTGCTACAGTACAGGAACAGACCATCACGTAGCCTGGGTGTGGGTCTGAGTAGGGAGGATTCTGTCAGAGCAGGGTACAGGAACAGACCATCACGTAGCCTGGGTGTGAATCTGAGTAGGGAGGATTCTGTCAGAGCAGGGTACAGGAACAGACCATCACGTAGCCTGGGTGTGAATCTGAGTAGGGAGGATTCTGTCAGAGCAGGGTACAGGAACAGACCATGTCAGAGCAGGGTACAGGGTACAGGAACAGACCATCAGGTGGCCTGGGTGTGAGTCTGAGTAGGGAGGATTCTGTCAGAGCAGGGTACAGGAACAGACCATCACGTAGCCTGGGTGTGAGTCTGAGTAGGGCAGGGCACAGGAACAGACCATCAGGTGGCCTGGGTGTGAGTCTGAGTAGGGAGGATTCTGTCAGAGCAGGGTACAGGAACAGACCATCACGTAGCCTGGGTGTGAGTCTGAGTAGGGAGGATTCTGTCAGAGCAGGGTACAGGAACAGACCATCACGTAGCCTGGGTGTGAATCTGAGTAGGGAGGATTCTGTCAGAGCAGGGTACAGGAACAGACCATCACGTAGCCTGGGTGTGAGTCTGAGTAGGGAGGATTCTGTCAGAGCAGGGTACAGGAACAGACCATCACGTAGCCTGGGTGTGAGTCTGAGTAGGGAGGATTCTGTCAGAGCAGGGTACAGGAACAGACCATCACGTAGCCTGGGTGTGAATCTGATTAGGGAGGATTCTGTCAGAGCAGGGTACAGGAACAGACCATCAGGTGGCCTGGGTGTGAGTCTGAGTAGGGAGGATTCTGTCAGAGCAGGGTACAGGAACAGACCATCAGGTGGCCTGGGTGTGAGTCTGAGTAGGGAGGATTCTGTCAGAGCAGGGTACAGGAACAGACCATCACGTAGCCTGGGTGTGAGTCTGAGTAGGGAGGATTCTGTCAGAGCAGGGTACAGGAACAGACCATCAGGTGGCCTGGGTGTGAGTCTGAGTAGGGAGGATTCTGTCAGAGCAGGGTACAGGAACAGACCATCAGGTGGCCTGGGTGTGAGTCTGAGTAGGGCAGGGCACAGAGCAGGGCTCAGAGCATGGCACAGAGTTCAGAGCAGGGCACAGGGCAGGGCACAGAGTTCAGAGCAGGGCACAGAGCATGGCACAGAGTTCAGAGCAGGGCACAGAGCATGGCACAGAGTTCAGAGCAGGGCACAGAGCATGGCACAGAGTTCAGAGCAGGGCAGGGCACAGGGCAGGCACAGGGCAGGGCACAGGGCAGGGCACAGGGCAGGGCACAGAGCACAGAGCAGGGCACAGGGCAGGGCACAAGGCAGGGCTCAGAGCAGGGCACAGAGTTCAGAGCAGGGCACAGGGCAGGGCACAGAGCAGGGCACAGGGCATGGCACAGAGTTCAGAGCAGGGCTCAGGGCA
Organism: Oncorhynchus tshawytscha; assembly: GCF_018296145.1. Classification (NCBI taxonomy): domain Eukaryota; kingdom Metazoa; phylum Chordata; class Actinopteri; order Salmoniformes; family Salmonidae; genus Oncorhynchus; species Oncorhynchus tshawytscha. The sequence continues at coordinate 17,102 of NW_024609200.1, read as the reverse complement.
GGGCACAGGGCAGGGCACAGGGCAGGGCACAGGGCACAGAGTTCAGAGCAGGGCAGGGCACAGAGCATGGCACAGAGTTCAGAGCAGGGCACAGAGCAGGGCACAGAGCATGGCACAGAGTTCAGAGCAGGGCACAGGGCAGGGCACAGAGCAGGGCACAGAGCAGGGCACAGAGCAGGGCACAGGGCAGGGCTCAGAGCAGGGCACAGAGTTCAGAGCAGGGCACAGGGCATGGCACAGAGTTCAGAGCAGGGCACAGGGCAGGGCACAGGGCAGGGCACAGGGCACAGGGCAGGTCAGATTACAGAGTTTTTGTATCATCAGACCGTCACTAAGTGAGTAAACACGGTCTGGTAGGTGACTGGGGTGCCGTGGGAATAGGGTGCCATGTAGGGAATAGGGTGCCATGTAGTGCACTACATAGGGAATAGGGTGCCATTTGTTAGACAGCCAGGGTTGTGTGTCAACAGTCCCTTATCGGAGGAGTTGAAACGAGGCTACAGCTGCTGTCCAACCAACCCTGTGATACACTGCACTGCAGGCAGGAGCTCCATCTGACTGTCCTAGGGCAGATAAATATAGAAACTCACACAGACAGAGAGACAGAGAGAGACAGACACAGAGCGACAGAGACAGCGAGAGAGAGCGACAGAGACAGCGAGAGAGAGAGAGCGACAGAGAGACAGCGAGAGAGAGAGCGAGACACAGCCAGAGCGAGAGCGAGACACAGCCAGAGAGAGAGCGAGACACAGCCAGAGAGAGAGCGAGACACAGCCAGAGAGAGAGCGAGACACAGCCAGAGACACAGCCAGCCAGAGAGAGAGACACAGCCAGACACAGCCAGAGAGAGAGCGAGACACAGCCAGAGAGAGAGCGAGACACAGCCAGAGAGAGAGCGAGACACAGCCAGAGAGAGAGCGAGACACAGCCAGAGAGAGAGCGAGACACAGCCAGAGAGAGAGCGAGACACAGCCAGAGAGAGAGCGAGACACAGCCAGAGAGAGAGCGAGACACAGCCAGAGAGAGCGAGACACAGCCAGAGAGAGAGCGAGACACAGCCAGAGAGAGAGCGAGACACAGCCAGAGAGAGAGCGAGACACAGCCAGAGAGAGAGCGAGACACAGCCAGAGAGAGAGCGAGACACAGCCAGAGAGCGAGCGAGACACAGCCAGAGAGAGCAGCGAGACACAGCCAGAGAGAGCGAGACACAGCCAGAGAGAGAGCGAGACACAGCCAGAGAGAGAGCGAGACACAGCCAGAGAGAGCGAGACACAGCCAGAGAGAGAGACGAGACACAGCCAGAGAGAGAGCGAGACACAGCCAGAGAGAGAGCGAGACACAGCCAGAGAGAGCGAGACACAGCCAGAGAGAGAGCGAGACACAGCCAGAGAGAGAGCGAGACACAGCCAGAGAGAGAGAGCGAGACACAGCCAGAGAGAGAGAGCGAGACACAGCCAGAGAGAGAGAGCGAGACACAGCCAGAGAGAGAGCGAGACACAGCCAGAGAGAGAGAGAGACACAGCCAGAGAGAGAGCGAGACACAGCCAGAGAGAGAGCGAGATACAGCCAGAGAGAGCGAGACACAGCCAGAGAGAGAGCGAGACACAGCCAGAGAGAGCGAGACACAGCCAGAGAGAGCGAGACACAGCCAGAGAGAGCGAGACACAGCCAGAGAGAGCGAGACACAGCCAGAGAGAGCGAGACACAGCCAGAGAGAGCGAGACACAGCCAGAGAGAGCGAGACACAGCCAGAGAGAGCGAGCGAGAGCGAGACAGCCAGAGAGAGAGAGAGAGAGAGAGAGAGAGAGAGCGAGACACAGCCAGAGAGAGAGAGACAGGTAGAGAGAGAGACAGCTAGAGAGAGAGACAGCTAGAGAGACAGACAGTACAGTGGCAGAACACCGGACCATTGTGTTAGAAGGTAATTGTAATTTCAAGTTAAAGTGTACTGTTAGCTAGCTAACACTACATGTATGATCTGTGCAGTAATATTATTTGTATCTCAGAGACATTTGCATTGCTAGTTATAGTCTAATGTTAGCTAGCTACCATTGAACCTGGTTGGTTAGCTACCTGCAGATTCATGCAGGGTAGTAACGTTATGAGTTGGGATTATCATTGTTTAGCTAGCTAGCTACATGTCTAAACAAAAGACTCCACTCTGGGACACACCCCACACACTCTGGGACACACCCCACACACTCTGGGACACACCCCACACACTCTGGGACACACCCCACACACTCTGGGACACACCCCACACACTCTGGGACACACCACACACACTCTGGGACACACCACACACACACTCTGGGACACACCACCCACACTCTGGGACACACCACACACACTCTGGGACACACCACACTCTGGGACACACCACACTCTGGGACACACCACACTCTGGGACACACCACACACACTCTGGGACACACCACACTCTGGGACACACCACACTCTGGGACACACCACACTCTGGGACACACCACACTCTGGGACACACCACACTCTGGGACTCTGGTTTCCCACAGTAATACAACAAAGAAACAGCCCAGTATAACCTGGTTTCCCCCAGTAATATAACCTGGTTTCCCACAGTAATATAACCTGCTTTCCCACAGTAGTATAACCTGGTTTCCCACAGTAATATAACCTGCTTTCCCCCAGTAATATAACCTGCTTTCCCCAGTAATATAACCTGCTTTCCCCAGTAGTAATATAACCTGGTTTCCCCCAGTAATATAACCTGGTTTCCCCACAGTAATATAACCTGGTTTCCACAGTAATATAACCTGGTTTCCCACAGTAATATAACCTGCTTTAACCTGGTTTCCCCCAGTAATATAACCTGGTTTCCCCCAGTAATATAACCTGGTTTCCCCAGTAATATAACCTGCTTTCCCACAGTAATATAACCTGCTTTCCCCCAGTAATATAACCTGGTTTCCCCCAGTAATATAACCTGGTTTCCCCCCAGTAATATAACCTGGTTTCCCCCAGTAATATAACCTGGTTTCCCCCACAGTAATATAACCTGGTTTCCCCCAGTAATATAACCTGGTTTCCCACAGTATACAACAGAGAAACAATATAACCTGGTTTCCCCCAGTAATATAACCTGGTTTCCCACAGTAATATAACCTGGTTTCCCACAGTAATACAACAGTAATATAACCTGCCCAGTATAACCTGGTTTCCCCCAGTAATATAACCTGGTTTCCCACAGTAATATAACCTGGTTTCCCACAGTGATACAACAGAGAAACAGCCCAGTATAACCTGGTTTCCCCCAGTAATATAACCTGGTTTCCCACAGTAATATAACCTGGTTTCCCACAGTGATACAACAGAGAAACAGCCCAGTATAACCTGGTTTCCCACAGTAATATAACCTGGATTCCCACAGTAGTATAACCTGGTTTCCCACAGTGATACAACAGAGAAACAGCCCAGTAATGACCACAGATACAGTATAAACACTGTTCAACCTCGGATGGCTCACCAGGCCTGGCTGATATAAAGAAACACATCTGTGAGACAGAAATAACACTAATCTCTCACAGTCTTAAGTAACTTTTGAATACCACACAACAAAATGGCCACTATAAATGTCAACTCTGTCAAAGCATATACTACTAACGAGCACTGATCCCTCTTGGTAAAATGGGATACAGCATGTGTGTCAGTTCCCTCTGGTTCCTCAATCTGCAGTCTCTCTCCCAAACATGCCTTTCTCATAAAGGCTGTATGGTTTGACTCAGACCAGAGCAAACATGTTTCAAATGAAAGGAAATTAGACGTTGACCGTCAAATGACTGTTTCTCCCCATCCTGTAATAAGACACACAGTGGCACACGTACACAGGCTACAGCCACCCACCCACACAGACTACAGCCACCCACCCACACAGACTACAGCCACCCACCCACACAGGCTACAGCCACCCACCCACACAGACTACAGCCACCCACCCACACAGACTACAGCCACCCACCCACACAGGCTACAGCCACCCACCCACACAGACTACAGCCACCCACCCACACAGACTACAGCCACCCACCCACACAGACTACAGCCACCCACCCACACAGACTACAGCCACCCACCCACACAGACTACAGCCACCCACCCACACAGACTACAGCCACCCACCCACACAGACTACAGCCACCCACCCACACAGACTACAGCCACCCACCCACACAGACTACAGCCACCCACCCACACAGACTACAGCCACCCACCCACACAGACTACAGCCACCCACCCACACAGGCTACAGCCACCCACCCACACAGGCTACAGCCACCCACCCACACAGACTACAGCCACCCACCCACACAGGCTACAGCCACCCACCCACACAGACTACAGCCACCCACCCACACAGACTACAGCCACCCACCCACACAGGCTACAGCCACCCACCCACACAGACTACAGCCACCCACCCACACAGACTACAGCCACCCACCCACACAGACTACAGCCACCCACCCACACAGGCTACAGCCACCCACCCACACAGACTACAGCCACCCACCCACACACCCTACAGCCACCCACCCACACAGGCTACAGCCACCCACCCACACACCCTACAGCCACCCACCCACACAGGCTACAGCCACCCACCCACACAGGCTACAGCCACCCACCCACACAGACTACAGCCACCCACCCACACAGGCTACAGCCACCCACCCACCCACACACCCTACAGCCACCCACCCACACACCCTACAGCCACCCACCCACACAGGCTACAGCCACCCACCCACACAGACTACAGCCACCCACCCACACAGACTACAGCCACCCACCCACACAGGCTACAGCCACCCACCCACACAGACTACAGCCACCCACCCACCCACACAGACTACATCCACCCACCCACAGACTACAGCCACCCACCCACACAGACTACAGCCACCTACCCACACAGACTACAGCCACCCACCCACACAGACTACAGCCACCTACCCACACAGACTACAGCCACCCACCCTCAGACTACAGCTACCCACCCACAGACTCCAGCCACCCACCCACCCACACAGACTACAGCCACCCACCCACCCACACAGACTACAGCCACCCACCCACCCACAGACTACAGCCACCCACCCACACAGACTACAGCCACCCACCCACCCACCCACCCACACTACAGCCACCCACCCACACACACTACAGCAACCCACCCACACAGACTACAGCCACCCACAGACTACAGCCACCCACCCACACAGACTACAACCACCTACCCACACAGACTACAACCACCCACCCACACAGACTACAGCCACCACCCCCACACAGACTACAGCCACCCACCCACACAGACTACAGCCACCCACCCACACAGACTACAGCCACCCACCCACACAGACTACAGCCACCCACCCACCCACCCACACAGACTCCAGCCACCCGCCCACACAGACTCCAGCCACCCGCCCACAGACTCCAGCCATAAGACTGCTAAATAGTTAGTTAAATAGTAACCAAATAGTTAACTGGACTGTCTGCATTTACCCTTCATGCATCAACTATTTTGCCTCATCACATACAGATAATCAACAGTAGCAGCAGTGTACTGTAACTATATTCCTAGTTATGTGTACATATCTACCTCAATTACCTGGTGCCCCTGTACATATCTACCTCAATTACCTGGTGCCCCTGTACATATCTACCTCAATTACCTGGTAGCCCTGTACATCCACTCAGTACTGGTACTTCCTGTATATAGCCATGTTATTACCTGGTACTTCCTGTATATAGCCATGTTATTACCTGGTACTTCCTGTATATAGCCATGTTATTACCTGGTACTTACTGTATATAGCCATGTTATTACCTGTATATAGCCATGTTAAATAACTGACAGGGAGGGATCCCTCTGTGTCAACAGTCAGCACTGTGACAGGGAGGGATCCCTCTGTGTCAACAGTCAGCACTGTGACAGGGAGGGATCCCTCTGTGTCAACAGTCAGCACTGTGACAGGGAGGGATCCCTCTGTGTCAACAGTCAGCACTGTGACAGGGAGGGATCCCTCTGTGTCAACAGTCAGCACTGTGACAGGGAGGGATCCCTCTGTGTCAACAGTCAGCACTGTGACAGGGAGGGATCCCTCTGTGTCAACACTCAGCACACAGCTACACACCAGAGAAACACCACACACTCTCCTTTGATCTGTCAGGGAGAAAAGACCACCGGGTTCTCTGAGAGAGCATGTCCATTCTGCAGACAAAGCATTCTCAAAACATCAGCCTTCCCTGTCCGTTACCTTGCAGAGCGGGTAGCAGCCCTAAACATCAGCCTTCCCCTTCCCTGTCCGTTACCTTGCAGAGCGGGTAGCAGCCCTAAACATCAGCCTTCCCCTTCCCTGTCCGTTCCCTTGCAGAGCGGGTAGCAGCCCTAAACATCAGCCTTCCCCTTCCCTGTCCGTTCCCTTGCAGAGCGGGTAGCAGCCCTAAACATCAGCCTTCCCCTTCCCTGTCCGTTACCTTGCAGAGCGGGTAGCAGCCCTAAACATCAGCCTTCCCCTTCCCTGTCCGTTCCTTGCAGAGCGGGTAGCAGCCCTAAACATCAGCCTTCCCCTTCCCTGTCCGTTCCCTTGCAGAGCGGGTAGCAGCCCTAAACATCAGCCTTCCCCCTGTCCGTTACCTTGCAGAGCAGGTAGCAGCCCTAAACATCAGCCTTCCCCTTCCCTGTCCGTTCCCTTGCAGAGCGGGTAGCAGCCCTAAACATCAGCCTTCCCTGTCCGTTCCCTTGCAGAGCAGGTAGCAGCCCTAAACATCAGCCTTCCCCTTCCCTGTCTGTTACCTTGCAGAGCGGGTAGCAGCCCTAAACATCAGCCTTCCCCTTCCCTGTCCGTTCCATTGCAGAGCGGGTAGCAGCCATAAACATCAGCCTTCCCTGTCTGTTACCTTGCAGAGTGGGTAGCAGCCATAACTCAACAGTAAATATTTGATAAGGCTGAGTGCACTGGAATGCAAAGGAGTGGGCTGCAGCTCATGCAGAGCTAAGTAGTGTGTGTGTGTGTGTGTGTGTGTGTGTGTGTGTGTGTGTGTGTGTGTGTGTCGAGGCTTCATCATCCTGTGAAAGGTTCCGACAGCCGGGGGGGACAGAACGCTGCTATCTGATGAAGGTCACAGTGGAACACAGGCACACACAATCAGTCTCTCCACACAGGCACACAGCAATCAGTCTCTCCCTACAGCACACAGACACACAGCTCTATATTCCAGTCCTCTACATGAATAGCCAAGCTGTCAGTGTGCAGCTTTATATTCCAGTCCTCTACATGACTAGCCAAGCTGTCAGTGTGCAGCTCTATATTCCAGTCCTCTACATGACTAGCCAAGCTGTCAGTGTGCAGCTCTATATTCCAGTCCTCTACATGACCAGCCAAGCTGTCAGTGTGCAGCTCTATATTCCAGTCCTCTACATGACTAGCCAAGCTGTCAGTGTGCAGCTCTATATTCCAGTCCTCTACATGACCAGCCAAGCTGTCAGTGTGCAGCTCTATATTCCAGTCCTCTACATGACCAGCCAAGCTGTCAGTGTGCAGCTCTATATTCCAGTCCTCTACATGACCAGCCAAGCTGTCAGTGAGCAGCTCTATATTCCAGATCTCTACATGTTACTGGTACGTAGTGTAGTGTTACTGGTACGTAGTGTAGTGTACTGGTACGTAGTGTTACTGGTATGTAGTGTAGTGTACTGGTACGTAGTGTTACTGGTACGTAGTGTAGTGTACTGGTATGTAGTGTACTAGTACATAGTGTTACTGGTATGTAGTTTTACTGGTACGTAGTGTAGTGTACTGGTATGTAGTGTTACTGGTACGTAGTGTAGTGTACTGGTACGTAGTGTAGTGTAGTGGTACGTAGTGTAGTGTTACTGGTACGTAGTGTAGTGTACTGGTACGTAGTGTAGTGTTACTGGTACGTAGTGTAGTGTTACTGGTACGTAGTGTAGTGTTACTGGTACGTAGTGTAGTGTTACTGGCACGTAGTGTTACTGGCACGTAGTGTAGTGTTACTGGTACGTAGTGTAGTGTTACTGGTACGTAGTGTAGTGTTACTGGTACGTAGTGTAGTGTTACTGGTACGTAGTGTAGTGTTACTGGCACGTAGTGTTACTGGTACGTAGTGTAGTGTTACTGGTACGTAGTGTAGTGTTACTGGTACGTAGTGTAGTGTTACTGGTACGTAGTGTAGTGTTACTGGTACGTAGTGTAGTGTTACTGGTACGTAGTGTAGTGTACTGGTACGTAGTTTTACTGGTGCGTAGTGTAGTGTACTGGTACGTAGTTTTACTGGTACGTAGTGTAGTGTACTGGTACGTAGTGTTACTGGTACGTAGTGTAGTGTACTGGTATGTAGTGTACTAGTACGTAGTGTTACTGGTATGTAGTTTTACTGGTACGTAGTGTACTGGTATGTAGTGTTACTGGTACGTAGTGTACTGGTACATGGATTTACTGGTACGTAGTGTAGTGTACTGGTACGTAGTGTAGTGTACTGGTACGTAGTGTTACTGGTACGTAGTGTAGTGTACTGGTACGTAGTTTTACTGGTACGAAGTGTAGTATACTGGTACGTAGTGTAGTGTACTGGTACGTAGTGTAGTGGTATGTGGTGTAGTGTATTGGTACATAGTGTTGTGTACTGGTACGTAGTTTAACTGGTACGTAGTGTAGTGTACTGGTACGTAGTGTAGTGTACTGATACGTAGTGTAGCGTTACTGGTACGTAGTGTAGTGCACTGGTACGTCGTGTAGTGTACTGGTACGTAGTGCAGTGTACTGGTACATAGTGTAGTGTACTGGTACATAGTGTAGCGTTACTGGTACGTAGTGTAGCGTTACTGGTACGTAGTGTAGTGTTACTGGTACGTAGTGTAGTGTTACTGGTACGTAGTGTAGTGTTACTGGTACGTAGTGTAGTGTACTGGTACGTAGTGTAGTGTACTGGTACGTAGTGTAGTGTACTGGTACGTAGTGTAGTGTACTGGTACGTAGTGTACTGGTACGTAGTGTAGTGTACTGGTACGTAGTGTAGTGTACTGGTACGTAGTGTAGTGTACTGGTACGTAGTGTAGTGTACTGGTACGTAGTGTAGTGTACTGGTACGTAGTGTAGTGTTACTGGTACGTAGTGTAGTGTTACTGGTACGTAGTGTAGTGTGCTGGTACTGTAGTGTAGTGTACTGGTACGTAGTGTAGTGCACTGGTACGTACTGCAGGAGGTAGGTTAGTCAGGAGGAGCTCAGTCCATACTTAGACACATCATAATGGCTGTGTGTTGGATAGGAAGCTAACAGACAACATCCAGACAGACTCCGTTCTAGGCTCTAACAACCACGACCTCCCAAATCAACAGACCGAACCATTCACAACGGGAGGCAAACGTCCCAATCACAATAGCCAGGCTAGTAGTGGCAGGACAACACCAGTACTGCGATACTCGTTAGTGTCGGGCCAAGGAAACAAAACACAAAGCAGATTCGACTTCATCCCTAATGTTGGAAACAAGCTATAGCACACAATATCTTTGCCCATGGCTAGAGTCAGAACTCGTAAAAGGTAGAGGTTATTTTACTAAACACGGTACACCAGAACACAAGACGACAGTTACATGACCTGTATGGAAATAAAGTTGTTTACCTCTCCCCTGGGGTGATTCTCTCTGAAAATGACAAGAGCCCAAAACAGAACATGTCCACAGAACACACTGCTGTAGCTTTAGAGAACACACTGCTGTAGCTTTAGAGAACACACTGCTGTAGCTTTACAGAACACACTGCTGTAGCTTTACAGAACACACTGCTGTAGCTTTACAGAACACACTGCTGTAGCTTTACAGAACACACTGCTGTAGCTTTACAGAACACACTGCTGTAGCTTTAGAGAACACACTGCTGTAGCTTTAGAGAACACACTGCTGTAGCTTTAGAGAACACACTGCTGTAGCTTTACAGAACACACTGCTGTAGCTTTACAGAACACACTGCTGTAGCTTTACAGAACACACTGCTGTAGCTTTACAGAACACACTGCTGTAGCTTTACAGAACACACTGCTGTAGCTTTACAGAACACACTGCTGTAGCTTTAGAGAACACACTGCTGTAGCTTTAGAGAACACACTGCTGTAGCTTTACAGAACACACTGCTGTAGCTTTAGAGAACACACTGCTGTAGCTTTAGAGAACACACTGCTGTTTTACAGAACACACTGCTGTAGCTTTACAGAACACACTGCTGTAGCTTTACAGAACACACTGCTGTAGCTTTACAGAACACACTGCTGTAGCTTTACAGAACACACTGCTGTAGCTTTAGAGAACACACTGCTGTAGCTTTACAGAACACACTGCTGTAGCTTTAGAGAACACACTGCTGTAGCTTTACAGAACACACTGCTGTAGCTTTACAGAACACACTGCTGTAGCTTTAGAGAACACACTGCTGTAGCTTTAGAGAACACTGCTGTAGCTTTACAGAACACACTGCTGTAGCTTTAGAGAACACACTGCTGTAGCTTTACAGAACACACTGCTGTAGCTTTACAGAACACACTGCTGTAGCTTTACAGAACACACTGCTGTAGCTTTACAGAACACACTGCTGTAGCTTTAGAGAACACACTGCTGTAGCTTTACAGAACACACTGCTGTAGCTTTAGAGAACACACTGCTGTAGCTTTACAGAACACACTGCTGTAGCTTTACAGAACACACTGCTGTAGCTTTAGAGAACACACTGCTGTAGCTTTAGAGAACACACTGCTGTAGCTTTACAGAACACACTGCTGTAGCTTTACAGAACACACTGCTGTAGCTTTACAGAACACACTGCTGTAGCTTTACAGAACACACTGCTGTAGCTTTACAGAACACACTGCTGTAGCTTTAGAGAACACACTGCTGTAGCTTTAGAGAACACACTGCTGTAGCTTTAGAGAACACACTGCTGTAGCTTTACAGAACACACTGCTGTAGCTTTACAGAACACACTGCTGTAGCTTTAGAGAACACACTGCTGTAGCTTTACAGAACACACTGCTGTAGCTTTAGAGAACACACTGCTGTAGCTTTAGAGAACACACTGCTGTAGCTTTACAGAACACACTGCTGTAGCTTTAGAGAACACACTGCTGTAGCTTTACAGAACACACTGCTGTAGCTTTACAGAACATGTCCACAGAACACACTGCTGTAGCTTTACAGAACACACTGCTGTAGCTTTACAGAACACACTGCTGTAGCTTTACAGAACACACTGCTGTAGCTTTACAGAACACACTGCTGTAGCTTTACAGAACACACTGCTGTAGCTTTAGAGAACACACTGCTGTAGCTTTACAGAACACACTGCTGTAGCTTTAGAGAACACACTGCTGTAGCTTTAGAGAACACACTGCTGTAGCTTTAGAGAACACACTGCTGTAGCTTTACAGAACACACTGCTGTAGCTTTACAGAACACACTGCTGTAGCTTTACAGAACACACTGCTGTAGCTTTACAGAACACACTGCTGTAGCTTTAGAGAACACACTGCTGTAGCTTTAGAGAACACACTGCTGTAGCTTTAGAGAACACACTGCTGTAGCTTTAGAGAACACACTGCTGTAGCTTTAGAGAACACACTGCTGTAGCTTTACAGAACACACTGCCGTGGCTTTACAGAACACACTGCCGTAGCTTTACAGAACACACTGCCGTAGCTTTACAGAACACACTGCCGTAGCTTTACAGAACACACTGCCGTAGCTTTACAGAACACACTGCCGTAGCTTTACAGAACACACTGCCGTAGCTTTACAGAACACACTGCCGTAGCTTTACAGAACACACTGCCGTAGCTTTACAGAACACACTGCCGTAGCTTTACAGAACACACTGCCGTAGCTTTACAGAACACACTGCTGTAGCTTTACAGAACACACTGCTGTAGCTTTAGAGAACACACTGCTGTAGCTTTAGAGAACACACTGCTGTAGCTTTAGAGAACACACTGCTGTAGCTTTAGAGAACACAGGAGGATCTGGTCCATAAACCTGCTTTAGAGAACACAGGAGGATCCGGTCCATAAACCTGCTTTAGAGAACACAGGAGGATCCTGTCCATAAACTAGCTTTAGAGAACACAGGAGGATCCAGTCCATAAACTAGCTTTACAGAACACAGGAGGATCCTGTCCATAAACTAGCTTTAGAGAACACAGGAGGCTCAGGTCCATAAACTAGCTTTAGAGAACAGACGAGACAGAGAAGAGGAAAAGGCGTGTTTCTCTGAGTCCAAGGTTTGGTCTTGAGGTCAGGCTGTAGAGAGAGAGAGACGGTCCTCCTGCTCGGCCACACGGCAGATATTTTAAGGGCCTGACAAAAAGGGGAACTGATGCAGAGTGAAAAAAGAGACAGACTGACTCATTCCCCTGTTCGGCTTGCTCCCCTTTCTCTCCCTCCCTCGGGCTTTCAATTTAAGGGCTTTGTTGGCGTGGGAGACATGTGCTTACATTGCCAAAGCAAGTGAAATAGATAATATATAAAAGTGAAATAAACTATCTTGGGGCTCTCTCTCAATTCAATTCAATTCAATTCAATTCAAGGGCTTTATTGGCATGGGAAACGTGTGTTAACATTGCCAAAGCAAGTGAGGTAGACAACATACAAAGTGAATATATAAAGTGAAAAACAACAAAAATTAACAGTAAACATTACACATACAGAAGTTTCAAAACAGTAAAGACATTACAAATGTCATATTATATATATATACAGTGTTTTAACAATGTACAAATGGTTAAAGGACACAAGATCAAATAAATAAGCATAAATATGGGTGTATTTACAATGGTGTTTGTTCTTCACTGGTTGCCCTTTTCTCGTGGCAACAGGTCACAAATCTTGCTGCTGTGATGGCACACTGTGGAATTTCACCCAGTAGATATGGGAGTTTTTCAAAATTGGATTTGTTTTCGAATCCTTTGTGGATCTGTGTAATCTGAGGGAAATATGTCTCTCTAATATGGTCATACATTGGGCAGGAGGTTAGGAAGTGCAGCTCAGTTTCCACCTCATTTTGTGGGCAGTGAGCACATAGCCTGTCTTCTCTTGAGAGCCATGTCTGCCTACGGCGGCCTTTCTCAATAGCAAGGCTATGCTCACTGAGTCTGTACATAGTCAAGGCTTTCCTTAATTTTGGGTCAGTCACAGTGGTCAGGTATTCTGCCGCTGTGTACTCTCTGTGTAGGGCCAAATAGCATTCTAGTTTGCTCTGTTTTTTTGTTAATTCTTTCCAATGTGTTAAGTAGTTATCTTTTTGTTTTCTCATGATTTGGTTGGGTCTAATTGTGCTGCTGTCCTGGGGCTCTGTAGTGTGTGTTTGTGAACAGAGCCCCAGGACCAGCTTGCTTAGGGGACTCTTCTCCAGGTTCATCTCTCTGTAGGTGATGGCTTTGTTATGGAAGGTTTGTGAATCGCTTCCTTTTAGGTGGTTGTAGAATTTAACAGCTCTTTTCTGGATTTTGATAATTAGTGGGTATCGGCCTAATTCTGCTCTGCATGCATTATTTGGTGTTCTACGTTGTACACGGAGGATATTTTTGCAGAATTCTGCGTGCAGAGTCTCAATTTGGTGTTTGTCCCATTTTGTGAAGTCTTGGTTGGTGAGCGGACCCCAGACCTCACAACCATAAAGGGCAATGGGCTCTATGACTGATTCAAGTATTTTTAGCCAGATCCTAATTGGTATGTTGAAATGTATGTTTCTTTTGATGGCATAGAATGCCCTTCTTGCCTTGTCTCTCAGATCGTTCACAGCTTTGTGGAAGTTACCTGTGGTGCTGATGTTTAGGCCAAGGTATGTATAGTTTTTTGTGTGCTCTAGGGCAACAGTGTCTAGATGGAATTTGTATTTGTGGTCCTGGTGACTGGACCTTTTTGGAACACCATTATTTTGGTCTTACTGAGATTTACTGTCAGGGCCCAGGTCTGACAGAATCTGTGCATAAGATCTAGGTGCTGCTGTAGGCCCTCCTTGGTTGGTGACAGAAGCACCAGATCATCAGCAAACAGCAGACATTTGACTTCAGATTCTAGCAGGGGAGGCCGGGTGCTGCAGACTCTTCTAGTGCCCGTGCCAATTCGTTGATATATATGTTGAAGAGGGTGGGGCTTAAGCTGCATCCCTGTCTAACCCCACGACCCTGTGTGAAGAAATGTGTGTTTTTGCCAATTTTAACCGCACACTTGTTGTTTGTGTACATGGATTTTATAATGTCGTATGTTTTACCCCCAACACCACTTTCCATCAGTTTGTATAGCAGACCCTCATGCCAGATTGAGTCGAAGGCTTTTTTGAAATCAACAAAGCATGAGAAGACTTTGCCTTTGTTTTGGTTTGTTTGGTTGTCAATTAGGGTGTGCAGGGTGAATACATGGTCTGTTGTACGGTAATTTGGTAAAAAGCCAATTTGACATTTGCTCAGTACATTGTTTTCATTGAGGAAATGTACGAGTCTGCTGTTAATAATAATGCAGAGGATTTTCCCAAGGTTACTGTTGACACATATTCCACGGTAGTTATTGGGGTCAAATTTGTCTCCACTTTTGTGGATTGGGGTGATCAGTCCTTGGTTCCAAATATTGGGGAAGATGCCAGAGCTAAGTATGATGTTAAAGAGTTTTAGTATAGCCAATTGGAATTTGTTGTCTGTATATTTGATCATTTCATTGAGGATACCATCAACACCACAGGCCTTTTTGGGTTGGAGGGTTTTTATTTTGTCCTGTAACTCATTCAATGTAATTGGAGAATCCAGTGGGTTCTGGTAGTCTTTAATAGTTGATTCTAAGATCTGTATTTGATCATGTATATGTTTTTGCTCTTTATTCTTTGTTATAGAGCCAAAAAGATTGGAGAAGTGGTTTACCCATACATCTCCATTTTGGATAGATAATTCTTCGTGTTGTTGTTTGTTTAGTGTTTTCCAATTTTCCCAGAAGTGGTTAGAGTCTATGGATTCTTCAATTGCATTGAGCTGATTTCTGACATGCTGTTCCTTCTTTTTTTCCGTAGTGTATTTCTGTATTGTTTTAGTGATTCACCATAGTGAAGGCGTAGACTCAGGTTTTCCGGGTCTCTATGTTTTTGGTTGGACAGGTTTCTCAATTTCTTTCTTAGATTTTTCCATTCTTCATCAAACCATTTGTCATTATTGTTAATTTTCTTCGGTTTTCTATTTGAGATTTTTAGATTTGATAGGGAAGCTGAGAGGTCAAATATACTGTTAAGATTTTCTACTGCCAAGTTTACACCTTCACTATTACAGTGGAACGTTTTACCCAGGAAATTGTCTAAAAGTGATTGAATTTGTTGTTCCCCTTTGTTTTTTGGTAGGTTTCCAAACTGCATTCCTTCCATCTATAGCATTTCTTAATGTTACTCAGTTCCTTTGGCTTTGATGCCTCATGATTGAGTATTGCTCTGTTTAAGTAGACTGTGATTTTGCTGTGGTCTGATAGGGGTGTCAGTGGGCTGACTGTGAACGCTCTGAGAGACTCTGGGTTGAGGTCAGTGATAAAGTAGTCTACAGTACTACTGCCAAGGGATGAGCTATAGGTGTACCTACCATAGGAGTCCCCTCGAAGCCTACCGTTGACTATGTACATACCCAGCGTGCGACAGAGCTGCAGGAGTTGTGACCCGTTTTTGTTGTCATAGTTGTGCCTAGGGGGGCATATGTGGGGGTCTCTCTCTCTCTCTCTCTCTCTCTCTCTCTCTCTCTCTCTCTGGGGCTCTATATATATATATATATATATATATATATATATATATATATATATATATATATATATATATATATATATATATCTCTCTCTCTATCCTCTATCTCTCTCTCCTCTCTCTCTCTCTCTCTCTCTCTCTCTCTCTCTCTCTCTCTCTCTCCGGGGCCTCTCCCCTTCCCCCTCTCTCTCTCTCTCTCTCCTTCCCCTCTCTCTCTCTCTCCTTCTCTCTCTCTGGGTCTCTCTCTCTCCTTCCCCCTCTCTCTCTCCCTCTCCTCCTCTCTCTTCCTCTCTCTCTCTCTCTCCTCTCTCTCCTTCTCTCTCTCTGGGGCTCTCTCTCCTTCCCCCTCTCTCTCTCTCTCCTTCCCTCTCTCTCTCCTTCTCTCTCTCTCTTCCCCCTCTCTCTCTCTCTCTCCCTTCCCCCTCTCTCTCTCTCTCTCTCTCTCTGGGGCTCTCTCTCTGGGGCTCTCTCTCTGGGGCTCTCTCTCTGGGGCTCTCTCTCTGGGGCTCTCTCTCTGGGGCTCTCTCTGGGGCTCTCTCTCTGGGGCTCTCTCTCTGGGGCTCTCTCTCTGGGGCTCTCTCTCTGGGGCTCTCTCTCTCTGGGGCTCTGGGGCTCTCTCTCTGGGGCTCTGGGGTCTCTCTCTGGGGCTCTGGGGCTCTCTCTCTCTGGGTCTCTCTCTCTGGGTCTCTCTCTCTCTCTCTCTCCTTCCCCCTCTCTCTCTCTCTCCTTCCCCCTCTCTCTCTCTCTCCTTCCCCCTCTCTCTCTCTGGGTCTCTCTCTCTCTGGGGCTGTGTCTTTCTGTACAGTGGAGGAGTATTATTTCTTCTCATCAGCAGAGAGAGAGGAGAACAAACAGCAGAGAAATCCCCCTCTCTCTCCTTCACCCTCTCTCTCCTTCCCCTCTCTCCTCCTGCTAGAACTGGGTCAGTGTCATCATAAGGATGTTACACAACCCACCCCTCTCTTCTTCCAAACACAGACCAGAGCTGCAGCCACTCCTCTCCTCCTGGAATGTGTGTGTGTTTGCGGTTGCCGTTGTGCGTTGCGAGGGGTGTGTGCTGGCCAGTGAGCCACTGCAGAGCCCCGGGTGAGAGGGAAAGCGAGAGGGAGGAGGGAGCAGTGAGAGAAAACATATACATGATCAAATACAAACCTTAGAATCAACTATTAAAGACTACAACCCACTGGATTCTCCAATTACATTCAATGAACTACAGGACAAAATACAAACCCTCCAACCCAAAAAAGGCCTGTGGTGATGGTATCCTTAATGAAATGATTAAATATACAGACA
>NW_024609199.1:105000-120423 GCF_018296145.1 Oncorhynchus tshawytscha | reverse complement strand
TCTCCACCCCTTCATCTACACTGATTAAAGTGGATTTAACTTGCACCTGGATTCACCTGGTCAGTCTATGTCATGGAATGAGCAGGTGTTCTTAATGTTTTGTCGACTCAGTGGACGTAGGCCATTACATCTCCTGTCATTATTAAGATGTGTAAAAACCCTGTGTAGACTATATGTCCATCAGGGAACATAAACCATGTAGACTATATATAAACCATGTAGACTATATATAAACCATGTAGACTATATATAAACCATGGAGACTATATATAAACCATGGAGACTATATATAAACCATGGAGACTATATATAAACCATGTAGACTATATATAAACCATGTAGACTATATATAAACCATGGAGACTATATATAAACCATGGAGACTATATATAAACCATGGAGACTATATAAAAACCATGTAGACTATATATAAAACCATGTAGACTATATATAAAACCATGGAGACTTAAACCATGTAGACTATATAAAACCATGGAGACTATATATAAACCATGTAGACTATATATAAACCATGTAGACTATATATAAAACCATGTAGACTATATATAAAACCATGTAGACTATATATAAACCATGTAGACTATATATAAACCATGTAGACTATATATATCAGGGAACATATAAACCATGTAGACTATATATAAACCATGGAGACTATATATAAACCATGTAGACTATATATAAACCATGTAGACTATATATAAAACCATGTAGACTATATATAAACCATGTAGACTATATATAAACCATGTAGACTATATATAAACCATGGAGACTATATATAAACCATGGAGACTATATAAAACCATGTAGACTATATATAAACCATGTAGACTATATATAAACCATGTAGACTATATATAAACCATGGAGACTATATATAAACCATGGAGACTATATATAAACCATGTAGACTATATATAAACCATGTAGACTATATATAAACCATGTAGACTATATATAAACCATGGAGACTATATATAAACCATGGAGACTATATATAAACCATGTAGACTATATATAAACCATGGAGACTATATATAAACCATGGAGACTATATATAAACCATGTAGACTATATATAAACCATGGAGACTATATATAAACCATGTAGACTATATATAAACCATGTAGACTATATATAAACCATGTAGACTATATATAAACCATGTAGACGATATGTCCATCAGGGAACATAAACCATGTAGACTATATATAAACCATGGAGACTATATATAAACCATGTAGACGATATGTCCATCAGGGAACATAAACCATGGAGACTATATATAAACCATGTAGACTATATATAAACCATGTAGACTATATATAAACCATGTAGACTATATATAAACCATGTAGACTATATATAAACCATGTAGACTATATATAAACCATGTAGACTATATATAAACCATGTAGACAATATATAAACCATGGAGACTATATATAAACCATGTAGACTATATATAAACCATGTAGACTATATATAAACCATGTAGACTATATATAAACCATGTAGACTATATATAAACCATGGAGACTATATATAAACCATGGAGACTATATATAAACCATGTAGACTATATATAAACCATGTAGACTATATGTCCATCAGGGAACATAAACCATGTAGACTATATATAAACCATGGAGACTATATAAAAACCATGTAGACTATATATAAACCATGGAGACTATATATAAACCATGTAGACTATATATAAACCATGTAGACTATATATAAACCATGGAGACTATATATAAACCATGTAGACTATATATAAACCATGTAGACTATATATAAACCATGTAGACTATATATAAACCATGGAGACTATATATAAACCATGGAGACTATATATAAACCATGTAGACTATATATAAACCATGGAGACTATATGTCCATCAGGGAACATAAACCATGTAGACTATATATAAACCATGTAGACTATATATAAACCATGTAGACTATATATAAACCATGTAGACTATATATAAACCATGGAGACTATATATAAACCATGTAGACTATATATAAACCATGTAGACTATATATAAACCATGTAGACTATATATAAACCATGTAGACTATATATAAACCATGTAGACTATATATAAACCATGTAGACTATATATAAACCATGTAGACTATATATAAACCATGGAGACTATATATAAACCATGGAGACTATATATAAACCATGTAGACTATATATAAACCATGTAGACTATATATAAACCATGTAGACTATATATAAACCATGTAGACTATATATAAACCATGGAGACTATATATAAACCATGGAGACTATATATAAACCATGTAGACTATATATAAACCATGGAGACTATATATAAACCATGTAGACTATATATAAACCATGTAGACTATATATAAACCATGTAGACGATATGTCCATCAGGGAACATAAACCATGTAGACTATATATAAACCATGGAGACTATATATAAACCATGTAGACGATATGTCCATCAGGGAACATAAACCATGGAGACTATATATAAACCATGTAGACTATATATAAACCATGTAGACTATATATAAACCATGTAGACTATATATAAACCATGTAGACTATATATAAACCATGTAGACTATATATAAACCATGTAGACTATATATAAACCATGTAGACTATATATAAACCATGTAGACTATATATAAACCATGTAGACTATATATAAACCATGGAGACTATATATAAACCATGTAGACTATATATAAACCATGTAGACTATATATAAACCATGTAGACTATATATAAACCATGTAGACTATATATAAACCATGTAGACTATATATAAACCATGGAGACTATATATAAACCATGTAGACTATATATAAACCATGGAGACTATATATAAACCATGTAGACTATATATAAACCATGTAGACTATATATAAACCATGTAGACTATATATAAACCATGTAGACTATATGTCCATCAGGGAACATAAACCATGTAGACTATATATAAACCATGTAGACTATATATAAACCATGTAGACTATATATAAACCATGTAGACTATATATAAACCATGTAGACTATATATAAACCATGTAGACTATATATAAACCATGTAGACTATATATAAACCATGTAGACTATATATAAACCATGTAGACTATATATAAACCATGTAGACTATATATAAACCATGTAGACTATATATAAACCATGTAGACTATATATAAACCATGTAGACTATATATAAACCATGTAGACTATATATAAACCATGTAGACTATATATAAACCATGTAGACTATATATAAACCATGTAGACTATATATAAACCATGTAGACTATATATAAACCATGTAGACTATATATAAACCATGTAGACTATATATAAACCATGTAGACTATATATAAACCATGTAGACTATATATAAACCATGTAGACTATATATAAACCATGTAGACTATATATAAACCATGTAGACTATATATAAAAACCATGTAGACTATATATAAACCATGGAGACTATATATAAACCATGTAGACTATATATAAACCATGGAGACTATATATAACCATGTAGACTATATATAAAACCATGTAGACTATATATAAACCATGGAGACTATATATAAAACCATGTAGACTATATATAAACCATGTAGACTATATATAAACCATGTAGACTATATATAAAACCATGTAGACTATATATAAACCATGTAGACTATATATAAACCATGTAGACTATATATAAACCATGTAGACTATATATAAAACCATGTAGACTATATATAAACCATGGAGACTCCATGTCCATAGCAAACCATGTGAGACTATTATAAACCATGGCCAGACTATATATAAACCATGTAGACTATATATAAACCATGTAGACTATATATAAACCATGGAGACTATATAGCTCCACCAGTAGACTATATATAAACCATGTTATATATAAACCATGCCAGACTATATATAAGTCAGGTGATACTATTATAAAACCATGTAGACTATATATAAACCATGTAGACTATATATAAACCATGTAGACTATATATAAACCATGTAGACTATATATAAACCATGTAGACTATATATAAACCATGTAGACTATATATAAACCATGTAGACTATATATAAACCATGTAGACTATATATAAACCATGTAGACTATATATAAACCATGTAGACTATATATAAAACCATGTAGACTATATATAAACCATGTAGACTATATATAAACCATGTTATATATAAACCATGTAGACTATATATAAACCATGTAGACTATATATAAACCATGTTATATATAAAGGCCAGCT
The DNA here is from genome assembly GCF_018296145.1 of Oncorhynchus tshawytscha. Taxonomy (NCBI): domain Eukaryota; kingdom Metazoa; phylum Chordata; class Actinopteri; order Salmoniformes; family Salmonidae; genus Oncorhynchus; species Oncorhynchus tshawytscha. Next base: position 116,085 of record NW_024609199.1, on the reverse strand, counting down.
CCACTATATATAAACCATGTGAGACTATATATAAACCATGGAGACTATATATAAACCATGTCAGACTATATATAAACCATGTAGACTATATGTCCATCAGGCCATACAGGTGATACATGTAGACTATATATAAACCATGGAGACTATATAAAACCAGGTGACTATATATAAACCATGGAGACTATATATAAAGTCAGGTGATACTGTTATCCTGCCATGCCAGACTATATATAAACCAGGTGACTATATATAAACCATGGAGACTATATATAAACCATGTAGACTATATTATCCATGCCAGACCATATGTCCATCAGGAACATAAACCATGGAGACTATATATAAATCCTGCCATGTAGACTATATATAAACCATGGAGACTATATATAAACCATGGAGACTATATATAAACCATGTAGACTATATATAAACCATGGAGACTATATATAAACCATGGAGACTATATATAAACCATGGAGACTATATATAAACCATGGAGACTATATATAAACCATGTCTATATATAAACCATGGTGACTATATATAAACCATGGAGACTATATATAAACCATGTAGACTATATATAAACCATGTAGACTATATATAAACCATGGAGACTATATATAAAACCATGATACATGGTGTTACTGTTATCCTGCCAGGCCAGCTCCACCAGTCAGTCAGGTGATACTGTTATCCTGCCAGGCCAGGCCAGCTCCACCAGTCAGTCAGGTGATACTGTTATCCTGCCAGGCCAGCTCCACCAGTCAGTCAGGTGATACTGTTATCCTGCCAGGCCAGGCCAGCTCCACCAGTCAGTCAGGTGATACTGTTATCCTGCCAGGCCAGGCCAGCTCCATCAGTCAGTCAGGTGATACTGTTATCCTGCCAGGCCAGCCAGCTCCACCAGTCAGTCAGGTGATACTGTTATCCTGCCAGGCCAGGCCAGCTCCATCAGTCAGTCAGGTGATACTGTTATCCTGCCAGGCCAGCTCCACCAGTCAGTCAGGTGATACTGTTATCCTGCCAGGCCAGGCCAGCTCCATCAGTCAGTCAGGTGATGCTGTTATCCTGCCAGGCCAGCTCCACCAGTCAGTCGGTTGATACTGTAGAACATTAAGCCTATATATATAATATAATATTATGTTTTAAGTCGTTACAATAAGAGACGTCATTCTCCCAAAGTGAAGCTCCAATCCGCCCAGAGGAACGTGGCGTCCATCAGAATGTTTCTAACCTGCAGCTGTAATTCCACACGCCTTAGGAAACGGACCCCAGAAGCATCTCTGTGAGGCTCGTAGCGGCTAAAAACGCCAGCTCCCCAGCACACCCAGCCCCCAGCTCCCCAGACCAGCTCCCCAGCTCCCCACGACCTAGCTCCCCCAGCCCCAGCTCCCCCAGCTCCCCAGACCTAGCTCCCCAGCTCCCCCAGCTCCCCACGACCTAGCTCCCCCAGCCCCAGCTCCCCCAGACCCCCAGCTCCCCCAGACCTAGCTCCCCCAGCCCTGTAATTCCACACGCCTTAGGAAACGGACCCCAGAAGCATCTCTGTGAGGCTCGTAGCGGCTAAAAACGCCAGCTCCCCCAGCCCACCCAGCTCCCCCAGACCTAGCTCCCCCAGCCCCCCAGACCTAGCTCCCCCAGCTCCCCCAGTCCCCCAGCCCCCCAGCTCCCCCAGACCTAGCTCCCCCAGCCCTGTAATTCCACACGCCTTAGGAAACGGACCCCAGAAGCATCTCTGTGAGGCTCGTAGCGGCTAAAAACGCCAGCTCCCCAGCCCACCCAGCTCCCCCAGACCTAGCTCCCCCAGCCCCCCAGACCTAGCTCCCCCAGCTCCCCCAGTCCCCCAGCCCCCAGCTCCCCCAGACCTAGCTCCCCCAGCCCTGTAATTCCACGCGCCCTAGGAAACGGACCCCAGAAGCATCTCTGTGAGGCTCGTAGCGGCTAAAAACGCCAGCTCCCCCAGCCCCCCAGCTCCCCTGACCTAGCTCCCCAACACCCAGCCCCAGTTCCCTAGACCCAGCTCCCGCAGCCCCAGACCTAGCTCCCCTAGACCTAGCTCCCCCAGACCTAGCTCCCCAGCTCCCCAGCCCCTCCAGACCTAGCTCCCCCAGCCCCCCAGCTCCCCCAGACCTAGCTCCCCCAGCCCTGTAATTCAACGCGCCCTAGGAAACGGACCTCAGAAGCATCTCTGTGAGGCTCGTAGCGGCTAAAAACGCCAGCTCCCCAGCCCCCCAGCTCCCCCTGACCTAGCTCCCCAACACCCAGCCCCAGTTCCCCTAGACCCAGCTCCCGCAGCCCCAGACCTAGCTCCCCTAGACCTAGCTCCCCAGACCTAGCTCCCTAGACCTAGCTCCCCAGACCTAGCTCCCTAGACCTAGCTCCCCCAGACCTAGCTCCCCAGCCCTAGCTCCCCCAGCCCCAGCTCCCCCAGCCTTAGACCTAGCTCCCCAGCCCCAGACCTAGCTCCCCAGCCCTAGACCTAGCTCCCCCAGCCCCAGCTCCCCAGCCCTAGACCTAGCTCCCCTAGCCCCCCAGCTCCCCCAGACCTAGCTCCACAACACCCAGCCCCAGTTCCCTTAGACCCAGCTCCCCCCCCAGCCCCAGACCTAGCTCCACTAGACCTAGCTCCCCCAGACCTAGCTCCCCAGACCTAGCTCCACAACACCCAGCCCCAGTTCCCCTAGACCCAGCTCCCCCAGCCCCAGACCTAGCTCCCCTAGACCTAGCTCCCCAGACCTAGCCCCAGTTCCCCTAGACCCAGCTCCCCCAGCCCCAGACCTAGCTCCCCCAGACCTAGCTCCCCCAGACCTAGCTCCCCAGACCTAGCCTCCCCTAGACCTAGCTCCCCAGCCCTAGACCTAGCTCCCCCAGCCCCAGCTCCCCCAGCCTTAGACCTAGCTCCCCCAGCCCCAGACCTAGCTCCCCAGCCCTAGACCTAGCTCCCCAGCCCCAGCTCCCCAGCCCTAGCACCCCCAGCCCCAGCTCTCCCAGACCCCCCAGCCCCAGACCTAGCTCCCCCAGGCCCAGACCTAGCTCCTCCAGCCCCAGACCTAGCTCCCCCAGCCCCAGACCTAGCTCCCAGCCCCAGACCTAGCTCCCCAGCCCCAGACCTAGCTCCCCCAGCCCTAGACCTAGCTCCCCCAGCCCCAGCTCTCCCAGACCCCCCAGCCCCAGACCCAGCTCCCCCAGACCTAGCTCCTCCAGCCCCAGACCTAGCTCCCCCAGCCCCAGACCTAGCTCCCCCAGCCCCAGACCTAGCCCCCAGCCCCAGACCCAGCTCCCCAGCCCTAGACCTAGCTCCCCCAGCCCCAGCTCTCCCAGACCCCCAGCCCCAGACCCAGCTCCCCAGACCTAGCTCCCCCAGGCCCAGACCTAGCTCCTCCAGCCCCAGACCTAGCTCCCCCAGCCCCAGACCTAGCTCCCCCAGCCCCAAACCTAGCTCCCCCAGACCTAGTTCCCCCAGGCCCAGACCCAGTTCCCCAGAACTAGCTCCCCCAGCCCCAGACCTAGCTCCCCCACCTCCCCCAGACCCAGCTCCCCACCTCCCCAGACCCAGCTCCCCCATCTCCAGCTCTCCCAGCTCCCCCCAGCCCCCCCCATCCCCAGCCCCCCAGCCCAGCTCCCCCAACCCCCAGCTTCCCCAGACCTAGCTCCCCAGACCTAGCTCCCCCAGGCCGAGACCCAGCTCCCCAACCCCAGCTTTCCCAGCTCCCCAGGCCCCAGCTTCCCCAGTCCCCAGCTTCCCCAGCCCCAGCTTCCCCAGTCCCAGCTTCCCCAGACCCAGCTCCCCAGCCCCAGCTTCCCCAGACCAAGACCCAGCTCCCCCAACTCCAGCTTCCCCAGCCCCAGACACAGCTCCCCCAGACCCAGCTCCCCAGGCCAAGACCCAGCTTCCCCAACTCCAGCTTCCCCAGCCCCCCAGGCCCACACCTAGCTCCCCCAGACCCAGACCCATGTGCTTCTGTCAGGTGCCCGAGCCTCCTACCCAGCAGTGTGATTGATGCAGGTGGCAACTTCCCTCACAATCCTCCTAAACCCCTCCATTTATTTTACAGGCAGCCATTTTATTAGGGTTAACAGGTTTAACAGCCGTCCCAATTGGTCGTCTCGGCGGGGTCTCGGTGAAGTCGGAAGGGCCAGACGCTGCCTTTCATTAAACAGTAAGTAGACTTTGGTGCTGTCTGGTACGGCTCTGGTACTGCTGTCTGGTACGGCTCTGGTACGGCTCTGGTACTGTTGTCTGGTACTGCTGTCTGGTACTACTGTCTGGTACGGCTCTGGTACTGCTGTCTGGTACGGCTCTGGTACTGTTGTCTGGTACTACTGTCTGGTACGGCTCTGGTACTGTTGTCTGGTACTACTGTCTGGTACTGCTGTCTGGTACTGCTGTCTGGTACTACTGTCTGGTACTGCTGTCTGGTACTGTCTGGTACTACTGTCTGGTGCTGCTGTCTGGTACTGTTGTCTGGTACGGCTCTGGTACTGTTGTCTGGTACTGCTGTCTGGTACTACTGTCTGGTACTACTGTCTGGTGCTGCTGTCTGGTACTGTTGTCTGGTACGGCTCTGGTACTGTTGTCTGGTACTACTGTCTGGTACTACTGTCTGGTACTACTGTCTGGTACGGCTCTGGTACTGTTGTCTGGTACTACTGTCTGGTACTACTGTCTGGTGCTGCTGTCTGGTACGGCTCTGGTACTGTTGTCTGGTACTACTGTCTGGTACTGCTGTCTGGTGCTGTCTGGTACGGCTCTGGTACTGTTGTCTGGTACTACTGTCTGGTACTGCTGTCTGGTGCTGTCTGGTACGGCTCTGGTACTGTTGTCTGGTACTACTGTCTGGTACTACTGTCTGGTGCTGCTGTCTGGTACGGCTCTGGTACTGCTGTCTGGTGCTGTCTGGTACGGCTCTGGTACTGTTGTCTGGTACTACTGTCTGGTACTACTGTCTGGTACTGTCTGGTACGGCTCTGGTACTGTTGTCTGGTACTGTTGTCTGGTACTACTGTCTGGTGCTGCTGTCTGGTACTACTGTCTGGTGCTGCTGTCTGGTACGGCTCTGGTACTGTTGTCTGGTACTGTTGTCTGGTACTGCTGTCTGGTACTACTGTCTGGTACTACTGTCTGGTGCTGCTGTCTGGTACGGATCTGGTACTGTTGTCTGGTACTGTTGTCTGGTACTACTGTCTGGTACTACTGTCTGGTGCTGCTGTCTGGTACGGCTCTGGTACTGTTGTCTGGTACTGTTGTCTGGTACTACTGTCTGGTGCTGTCTGGTACGGCTCTGGTACTGTTGTCTGGTACTACTGTCTGGTACTACTGTCTGGTGCTGCTGTCTGGTACGGCTCTGGTACTGTTGTCTGGTACTACTGTCTGGTACTACTGTCTGGTGCTGCTGTCTGGTACTCTGGTACTGCTGTCTGGTACTACTGTCTGGTACTGCTGTCTGGTACTGTTGTCTGGTACTGTTGTCTGGTACTACTGTCTGGTACTGCTGTCTGGTACTGTTGTCTGGTACTGTTGTCTGGTACTACTGTCTGGTACTGCTGTCTGGTACGGCTCTGGTACTGTTGTCTGGTACTACTGTCTGGTACTGCTGTCTGGTACGGCTCTGGTACTGTTGTCTGGTACTACTGTCTGGTACTGCTGTCTGGTATTGTCTGGTACGGCTCTGGTACTGTTGTCTGGTACTGTTGTCTGGTACTACTGTCTGGTGCTGTCTGGTACGGCTCTGGTACTGTTGTCTGGTACTACTGTCTGGTACTGCTGTCTGGTGCTGCTGTCTGGTACGGCTCTGGTACTGCTGTCTGGTGCTGTCTGGTACGGCTCTGGTACTGTTGTCTGGTACTACTGTCTGGTACTACTGTCTGGTGCTGCTGTCTGGTACGGATCTGGTACTGTTGTCTGGTACTGTTGTCTGGTACTACTGTCTGGTACTACTGTCTGGTGCTGCTGTCTGGTACGGCTCTGGTACTGTTGTCTGGTACTGTTGTCTGGTACTACTGTCTGGTGCTGTCTGGTACGGCTCTGGTACTGTTGTCTGGTACTACTGTCTGGTACTACTGTCTGGTGCTGCTGTCTGGTACGGCTCTGGTACTGTTGTCTGGTACTACTGTCTGGTACTACTGTCTGGTGCTGCTGTCTGGTACGGCTCTGGTACTGCTGTCTGGTACTACTGTCTGGTACTGCTGTCTGGTACTGTTGTCTGGTACTGTTGTCTGGTACTACTGTCTGGTACTGCTGTCTGGTACTGTTGTCTGGTACTGTTGTCTGGTACTACTGTCTGGTACTGCTGTCTGGTACGGCTCTGGTACTGTTGTCTGGTACTACTGTCTGGTACTGCTGTCTGGTACTACTGTCTGGTACTACTGTCTGGTGCTGCTGTCTGGTACGGATCTGGTACTGTTGTCTGGTACTGTTGTCTGGTACTACTGTCTGGTACTACTGTCTGGTACTACTGTCTGGTGCTGCTGTCTGGTACGGCTCTGGTACTGTTGTCTGGTACTGTTGTCTGGTACTACTGTCTGGTGCTGTCTGGTACGGCTCTGGTACTGTTGTCTGGTACTACTGTCTGGTACTACTGTCTGGTGCTGCTGTCTGGTACGGCTCTGGTACTGTTGTCTGGTACTACTGTCTGGTACTACTGTCTGGTGCTGCTGTCTGGTACGGCTCTGGTACTGCTGTCTGGTACTACTGTCTGGTACTGCTGTCTGGTACTGTTGTCTGGTACTGTTGTCTGGTACTACTGTCTGGTACTGCTGTCTGGTACTGTTGTCTGGTACTGTTGTCTGGTACTACTGTCTGGTACTGCTGTCTGGTACGGCTCTGGTACTGTTGTCTGGTACTACTGTCTGGTGCTGTCTGGTACGGCTCTGGTACTGTTGTCTGGTACTACTGTCTGGTACTGCTGTCTGGTGCTGTCTGGTACGGCTCTGGTACTGTTGTCTGGTACTACTGTCTGGTACTACTGTCTGGTGCTGCTGTCTGGTACGGCTCTGGTACTGCTGTCTGGTGCTGTCTGGTACGGCTCTGGTACTGTTGTCTGGTACTACTGTCTGGTACTACTGTCTGGTACTGTCTGGTACGGCTCTGGTACTGTTGTCTGGTACTGTTGTCTGGTACTACTGTCTGGTGCTGCTGTCTGGTGCTACTGTCTGGTGCTGCTGTCTGGTACGGCTCTGGTACTGTTGTCTGGTACTGTTGTCTGGTACTGCTGTCTGGTACTACTGTCTGGTACTACTGTCTGGTGCTGCTGTCTGGTACGGATCTGGTACTGTTGTCTGGTACTGTTGTCTGGTACTACTGTCTGGTACTACTGTCTGGTGCTGCTGTCTGGTACGGCTCTGGTACTGTTGTCTGGTACTGTTGTCTGGTACTACTGTCTGGTGCTGTCTGGTACGGCTCTGGTACTGTTGTCTGGTACTACTGTCTGGTACTACTGTCTGGTGCTGCTGTCTGGTACGGCTCTGGTACTGTTGTCTGGTACTACTGTCTGGTACTACTGTCTGGTGCTGCTGTCTGGTACGGCTCTGGTACTGCTGTCTGGTACTACTGTCTGGTACTGCTGTCTGGTACTGTTGTCTGGTACTGTTGTCTGGTACTACTGTCTGGTACTGCTGTCTGGTACTGTTGTCTGGTACTGTTGTCTGGTACTACTGTCTGGTACTGCTGTCTGGTACGGCTCTGGTACTGTTGTCTGGTACTACTGTCTGGTACTGCTGTCTGGTACGGCTCTGGTACTGTTGTCTGGTACTACTGTCTGGTACTGCTGTCTGGTATTGTCTGGTACGGCTCTGGTACTGTTGTCTGGTACTGTTGTCTGGTACTACTGTCTGGTGCTGTCTGGTACGGCTCTGGTACTGTTGTCTGGTACTACTGTCTGGTACTGCTGTCTGGTGCTGCTGTCTGGTACGGCTCTGGTACTGCTGTCTGGTGCTGTCTGGTACGGCTCTGGTACTGTTGTCTGGTACTACTGTCTGGTACTACTGTCTGGTGCTGCTGTCTGGTACGGATCTGGTACTGTTGTCTGGTACTGTTGTCTGGTACTACTGTCTGGTACTACTGTCTGGTGCTGCTGTCTGGTACGGCTCTGGTACTGTTGTCTGGTACTGTTGTCTGGTACTACTGTCTGGTGCTGTCTGGTACGGCTCTGGTACTGTTGTCTGGTACTACTGTCTGGTACTACTGTCTGGTGCTGCTGTCTGGTACGGCTCTGGTACTGTTGTCTGGTACTACTGTCTGGTACTACTGTCTGGTGCTGCTGTCTGGTACGGCTCTGGTACTGCTGTCTGGTACTACTGTCTGGTACTGCTGTCTGGTACTGTTGTCTGGTACTGTTGTCTGGTACTACTGTCTGGTACTGCTGTCTGGTACTGTTGTCTGGTACTGTTGTCTGGTACTACTGTCTGGTACTGCTGTCTGGTACGGCTCTGGTACTGTTGTCTGGTACTACTGTCTGGTACTGCTGTCTGGTACGGCTCTGGTACTGTTGTCTGGTACTACTGTCTGGTACTGCTGTCTGGTATTGTCTGGTACGGCTCTGGTACTGTTGTCTGGTACTGTTGTCTGGTACTACTGTCTGGTGCTGTCTGGTACGGCTGTGGTACTGTTGTCTGGTACTACTGTCTGGTACTGCTGTCTGGTACTGCCTGGTACGGCTCTGGTACTGTTGTCTGGTACTACTGTCTGGTGCTGTCTGGTACTGTTGTCTGGTACTACTGTCTGGTACTGTTGTCTGGGACTACTGTCTGGTACTGTTGTCTGGTACTGTTGTCTGGTACTACTGTCTGGTACTGTTGTCTGGTACTGTCTGGTACTGTCTGGTACTGTTGTCTGGTACTACTGTCTGGTACTGTCTGGTGTTGTCTGGTACTGTTGTCTGGTACTGTTGTCTGGTACTGTTGTCTGGTACTGTTGTCTGGTACTGTTGTCTGGTACTACTGTCTGGTACTACTGTCTGGTACTACTGTATGGTACTGTCTGGTACTACTGTCTGGTACTGGTTACTCACTCAGTGGTAGTTAGCTGGTTGGTTACTCTCAGTGGTGGTTAGCTGGTTGGTTACTCTCTCAGTGGTGGTTAGCTGGTTGGTTACTCTCCAGTGGTGGTTAGCTGGTTGGTTACTCTCTCAGTGGTAGTTAGCTGGTTGGTTACTCTCTCAGTGGTGGTTAGCTGGTTGGTTACTCACTCAGTGGTGGTTAGCTGGTTGGTTACTCTCTCAGTGGTGGTTAGCTGGTTGGTTACTCACTCAGTGGTGGTTAGCTGGTTGGTTACTCACTCAGTGGTGGTTAGCTGGTTGGTTACTCTCTCAGTGGTAGTTAGCTGGTTGGTTACTCACTCAGTGGTAGTTAGCTGGTTGGTTACTCTCTCAGTGGTAGTTAGCTGGTTGGTTACTCTCAGTGGTGGTTAGCTGGTTGGTTACTCTCTCAGTGGTGGTTAGCTGGTTGGTTACTCTCTCAGTGGTGGTTAGCTGGTTGGTTACTCTCTCAGTGGTAGTTAGCTGGTTGGTTACTCTCTCAGTGGTGGTTAGCTGGTTGGTTACTCTCTCAGTGGTGGTTAGCTGGTTGGTTACTCACTCAGTGGTGGTTAGCTGGTTGGTTACTCACTCAGTGGTGGTTAGCTGGTTGGTTACTCTCAGTGGTAGTTAGCTGGTTGGTTACTCTCTCAGTGGTAGTTAGCTGGTTGGTTACTCTCTCAGTGGTGGTTAGCTGGTTGGTTACTCTCTCAGTGGTAGTTAGCTGGTTGGTTACTCACTCAGTGGTAGTTAGCTGGTTGGTTACTCTCAGTGGTAGTTAGCTGGTTGGTTACTCCTCAGTGGTAGTTAGCTGGTTGGTTACTCCTCAGTGGTAGTTAGCAGGTTGGTAACTCAGTGGTAGTTAGCTGGTTGGTTATTAGAACAATGCTTATCTCTGAGGCCACTCTACAGCGTCTCTGAGTCTTTGCTGAATGATAAGAATTCCTGAGTGACGATGTTGAGCTAACCACTCAGTCATATTTACCTGATTACAACTACCGGTTCTCTACCAGGCTATTTATCTACAGGCCCTCCATGGAAACCACTAAATAATCTCAACCTCATTGACTTGAGTGGGGGTTAGCTAGGCTAGTTTACTGTTTAACCAGGGCTAACGTTCACTGTCAGTTACACATTAGCCCTGGTGATGCCATGACACAATTCCCAAGACAGAGAAAGGTCTATAGAGACAGATGCATTACTGCTGGGACTAACAGTTGACACGTGTCATTAAGACCTCAGTCAGGGTCACGACCTTTAGAGACAGGGCTTTATGGTACGAGGCTCTTTTCATGGCTGTAACATCAGTATATTTCCTGTTACTCTGTGTCATCGTTGACTGCCATGACACTCAGTGGTAACACTGAATCAACCAACAGATATGTTTCTACATTCCATCCATCCATCTTTGTTCCATCCATCCATCCTCATTCCCTCCATCCATCCTCGTTCCCTCCATCCATCCTCGTTCCCTCCATCCATCCTCGTTCCCTCCATCCATCCTCGTTCCCTCCATCCATCTTTGTTCCCTCCATCCATCCTCGTTCCCTCCATCCATCCTCGTTCCCTCCATCCATCCTCGTTCCCTCCATCCATCTTTGTTCCCTCCATCCATCCTCATTCCCTCCATCCATCCTCCTTCCCTCCATCCATCCTCATTCCCTCCATCCATCCTCATTCCCTCCATCCATCCTCCTTCCCTCCATCCATCCTCATTCCCTCCATCCATCTCTTCCTTCCATCCATCCATCCTCCTTCCATCCATCCATCCTCCTTCCCTCCATCCATCCTCATTCCCTCCATCCATCCTCCTTCCATCCATCCATCCTCCTTCTCTCCCATCCATCTTCCATCTCTCTAGTAATGGAAAAGTTGATTCTGTATATCTGCATAAAGCGAGCGTAGATTGAGACAGCAACCTGAGATCTCACGGCTAAGAGGAGCTGCATATTTCCTAGAGAAGGAGTGACGGGCTGCTTGGAGGGGCTGCATATTTCCTTGAGAAGGAGTGACGGGCTGCTTGGAGGAGCTGCATATTTCCTAGAGAAGGAGTGACGGGCTGCTTGGAGGA
>NW_024609199.1:92500-100000 GCF_018296145.1 Oncorhynchus tshawytscha | reverse complement strand
ATCTCTCTGTATTCCCCAAACCAAGACTACAGGCAGCTCATCCATCTCTCTATATCACATCCCCCAAAGGGCATTGGTGTTTTGGTGGCTGGGGCTCTGTCATTCCCATACCAGCATCTCTGTTCTTCTGACACCCCGTCTAGCCAGCACCCCGTCTAGCCAGCACCCCGTCTAGCCAGCACCCCGTCTAGCCAGCACCCCGTCTAGCCAGCACCCCGTCTAGCCAGCACCCCCGTCTAGCCAGCACCCCCTGTCTAGCCAGCACCCCGTCTAGCCAGCACCCCGTCTAGCCAGCACCCCGTCTCCAGCCCACCGTCTAGCCAGCACCCCATCTAGCCAGCACCCCGTCTAGCCAGCACCCCGTCTAGCCACCACCCTGTCTAGCCAGCAGCCCTAGTCTAGCCAGCACCCCATCTAGCCAGCACCCCGTCTAGCCAGCACCCCGTCTAGCCACCACCCTGTCTAGCCAACAGCCCGTTTGGCCAACCCATTCTAGTAGTCAACCCATCGTCTAGCCAACACACTCTAGTAGTCAACCCATCGTCTAGCCAACACACTCTAGTAGTCAACCCATCGTCTAGCCAACACACTCTAGTAGTCAACCCACCGTCTAGTAGTCAACCCACCGTCTAGTAGTCAACCCACCGTCTAGTAGTCAACCCATCGTCTAGTAGTCAACCCATCGTCTAGCCAACACACTAGGAGTCAACCCAACGTCTAGCCAACACACTCTAGTAGCCAACCTACCATCTAGTGGTCAACCCATCATCTAGTAGTCAACCTACCATCTAGTGGTCAACCCACCAGCTAGTAGTCAACCCACCGTCTAGTAGTCAACCCACCATCTAGTAGCCAACCTACCATCTAGTAGCCAACCCACCGTCTAGTAGCCAACCCACCGTCTAGTAGCCAACCCATCGTCTAGTAGTCAACCCACCGTCTAGTAGCCAACCCACCACCTAGTAGTCAACCCACCGTCTAGTAGCCAACCCACCGTCTAGTAGCCAACCCACCGTCTAGTGGTCAACCCACCATCTAGTAGTCAACCCATCATCTAGTAGCCAACCCACCATCTAGTAGCCAACCCACCGTCTAGTAGGTCAACCCATCATCTAGTAGCCAACCCACCGTCTAGCCAACCCACCGTCTAGTAGCCAACCCACCATCTAGTAGTCAACCCATCGTCTAGTAGCCAACCCACCGTCTAGTAGTCAACCCATCGTCTAGTAGCCAACCCACCATCTAGTAGTCAACCCACCATCTAGTAGTCAACCCATCATCTAGTAGTCAACCCACCATCTAGTAGTCAACCCACCGTCTAGTAGTCAACCCACACTCTAGTAGTCAACACACTCTAGTAGTCAACACACTCTAGTAGTCAACACACTCTAGTAGTCAACACACTCTAGTAGTCAACACACTCTAGTAGTCAACACACTCTAGTAGTCAACACACTCTAGTAGTCAACACACTCTAGTAGTCAACACACTCTAGTAGTCAACCCACTCTAGTAGTCAACACACTCTAGTAGTCAACACACTCTAGTAGTCAACACACTCTAGTAGTCAACACACTCTAGTAGTCAACACACTCTAGTAGTCAACACACTCTAGTAGTCAACACACTCTAGTAGTCAACACACTCTAGTAGTCAACACACTCTAGTAGTCAACACACTCTAGTAGTCAACACACTCTAGTAGTCAACACACTCTAGTAGTCAACACACTCTAGTAGTCAACACACTCTAGTAGTCAACCCACTCTAGGGGTCAACACACTGTAGTAGTCAACACACTGTAGTAGTCAACCCACTCTAGGGGTCAACAGGTGGTGAACAAAATGGCTGCCGTGGCATCACCCAGGTGGTGAATTAAATGGCTGCCGTGGCATCACCCAGGTGGTGAACAAAATGGCTGCCGTGGCATCACCCAGGTGGTGAACTAAATGGCTGCCGTGGCATCACCCAGGTGGTGAACAAAATGGCTGCCGTGGCATCACCCAGGTGGTGAACTAAATGGCTGCCGTGGCATCACCCAGGTGGTGAACAAAATGGCTGCCGTGGCATCACCCAAGTGGTGAACAAAATGGCTGCCGTGGCATCACTTAGGTGGTTTCTCCACACTGGTAGTAGATGAGGTGAGTTCCTGTCCCCCTACATACCGAAGCACCTTGAACACCAGGTAGAAGATACCTACATAAACACATCCAAATGACTAAATCAGAGTAGCGGTACTCACCAGTACTGAGGCATCTGGAGCAGCTTGCCATAGAGGGCTGTACTGAAGGAAGGGATGAGAGGGGACAGAGGGAGGAAACCGCCTGTACTGTCCAGACAGGTCAAACCAGCCTGGACTCCAAACACCTAGAGGAGGGAGAGAGAGGACAGGTCAAACCAGCCTGGACTCCAAACACCTAGAGGAGGGAGAGAGAGGACAGGTCAAACCAGCCTGGACTCCAAACACCTAGAGGAAGGAGAGAGAGGACAGGTCAAACCAGCCTGGACTCCAAACACCTAGAGGAGGGAGAGAGAGGACAGGTCAAACCAGCCTGGACTCCAAACACCTAGAGGAGGGAGGGAGAGGACAGGTCAAACCAGCCTGGACTCCAAACACCTAGAGGAGGGAGAGACAACACAGTATATAGACATAATATGACCTAGAGGAGAGAGAGAGAGAGAGAGAGAGATGGAGCAAGAGAGAGAGCGAAACAGAGAGAGAGAGACAGAGACACAAAGAGTGAGAGACAGACAGAGACAGTGACAGACAGAGAGTGAGAACAATGATCAGCTAGTCAGTCTCATATCTAGTCTTTCATAAACAGCCATGTCTTCAGACTCCTACTCTGACCAATGCCTGTCATTAGTGAGCGGGGTCTACTGACAGCTTCAGGAATGCCTTCACCCCAACACCATGACTCAGTAATCCAGCCAATCACAGAGAGGATTACAGGCCAGCCAATCACAACAGGGTGTCTCTGACTGACCGCATGCCTTTTAATCACAGCCTCATTACCCATGTTCCCGTTACACACTGTTTACGTACGGGTCGTCTACAGTAATATTTGACCTGTCATGTGGACTAGAGGCGGCCATCTTTAATATGTTGTATTAGCTCTATTAGACTCTGACTGGGTCCAGCTGTGACAACAGCAACTGGGCCAGCAGCTGGTAGTAGCAGGAAGCACATAGGCCTGCCCTGATACACACATAGACCTGCCCTGATACACACATAGACCTGCCCTGATACACACATAGACCTGCCCTCATACACATAGACCTGCCCTGATACACACATAGACCTGCCCTGATACACACATAGACCTGCCCTCATACACACATAGACCTGCCCTGATACACACATAGACCTGCCCTGATACACACATAGACCTGCCCTGATACACACATAGACCTGCCCTCATACACACATAGACCTGCCCTCACACACATAGACCTGCCCTGATACACACATAGACCTGCCCTGATACACACATAGACCTGCCCTGATACACACATAGACCTGCCCTGATACACACATAGACCTGCCCTGATACACACATAGACCTGCCCTGATACACACATAGACCTGCCCTCATACACACATAGACCTGCCCTCATACACACATAGACCTGCCCTCATACACACATAGACCTGCCCTCATACACACATAGACCTGCCCTGATACACACATAGACCTGCCCTGATACACACATAGACCTGCCCTCATACACACATAGACCTGCCCTGATACACACATAGACCTGCCCCCTGATACACACATAGACCTGCCCTGATACACACATAGACCTGCCCTGATACACACATAGACCTGCCCTGATACACACATAGACCTGCCCTGATACACACATAGACCTGCCCTGATACACACATAGACCTGCCCTGATACACACATAGACCTGCCCTCATACACACATAGACCTGCCCTGATACACACATAGACCTGCCCTCATACACACATAGACCTGCCCTGATACACACATAGACCTGCCCTGATACACACATAGACCTGCCCTGATACACACATAGACCTGCCCTCATACACACATAGACCTGCCCTCATACACACCTGCCCTGATACACACATAGACCTGCCCTGATACACACATAGACCTGCCCTGATACACACATAGACCTGCCCTGATACACACATAGACCTGCCCTGATACACACATAGACCTGCCCTGATACACACATAGACCTGCCCTCCTGCCCTACACACATAGACCTGCCCTCATACACACATAGACCTGCCCTCATACACACATAGACCTGCCCTCATACACACATAGACCTGCCCTGATACACACATAGACCTGCCCTGATACACACATAGACCTGCCCTAGACCTGCCCTCATACACACATAGACCTGCCCTGATACACACATAGACCTGCCCTGATACACACATAGACCTGCCCTGATACACACATAGACCTGCCCTGATACACACATAGACCTGCCCTGATACACACATAGACCTGCCCTGATACACACATAGACCTGCCCTCATACACACATAGACCTGCCCTGATACACACATAGACCTGCCCTCATACACACATAGACCTGCCCTCATACACACATAGACCTGCCCTGATACACACATAGACCTGCCCTGATACACACATAGACCTGCCCTCATACACACATAGACCTGCCCTGATACACACATAGACCTGCCCTCATACACACATAGACCTGCCCTGATACACACATAGACCTGCCCTGATACACACATAGACCTGCCCTGATACACACATAGACCTGCCCTCATACACACAGACCTGCCCTGATACACACAGACCTGCCCTGATACACACATAGACCTGCCCTCATACACATAGACCTGCCCTCATACACACATAGACCTGCCCTCATACACATAGACCTGCCCTGATACACACATAGACCTGCCCTTATACACACATAGACCTGCCCTCATACACACATAGACCTGCCCTCATACACATAGACCTGCCCTCATACACACATAGACCTGCCCTGATACACACATAGACCTGCCCTGATACACACATAGACCTGCCCTCATACACACATAGACCTGCCCTGATACACACATAGACCTGCCCTGATACACACATAGACCTGCCCTGATACACACATAGACCTGCCCTGATACACACATAGACCTGCCCTCATACACACATAGACCTGCCCTGATACACACATAGACCTGCCCTCATACACACATAGACCTGCCCTGATACACACATAGACCTGCCCTGATACACACATAGACCTGCCCTGATACACACATAGACCTGCCCTCATACACACATAGACCTGCCCTGATACACACAGACCTGCCCTGATACACACATAGACCTGCCCTCATACACATAGACCTGCCCTCATACACACATAGACCTGCCCTCATACACATAGACCTGCCCTGATACACACATAGACCTGCCCTTATACACACATAGACCTGCCCTCATACACATAGACCTGCCCTCATACACATAGACCTGCCCTCATACACACATAGACCTGCCCTGATACACACATAGACCTGCCCTGATACACACATAGACCTGCCCTCATACACACATAGACCTGCCCTGATACACACATAGACCTGCCCTGATACACACATAGACCTGCCCTGATACACACATAGACCTGCCCTGATACACACATAGACCTGCCCTCATACACACATAGACCTGCCCTCATACACACATAGACCTGCCCTGATACACACATAGACCTGCCCTCATACACATAGACCTGCCCTGATACACACATAGACCTGCCCTGATACACACATAGACCTGCCCTCATACACACATAGACCTGCCCTCATACACACATAGACCTGCCCTGATACACACATAGACCTGCCCTCATACACATAGACCTGCCCTGATACACACATAGACCTGCCCTGATACACACATAGACCTGCCCTGATACACACATAGACCTGCCCTGATACACACATAGACCTGCCCTGATACACACATAGACCTGCCCTGATACACACATAGACCTGCCCTCATACACACATAGACCTGCCCTCATACACATAGACCTGCCCTCATACACACATAGACCTGCCCTCATACACACATAGACCTGCCCTCATACACATAGACCTGCCCTGATACAAATAGACCTGCCCTCATACACACAGACCTGCCCTCATACACACATAGACCTGCCCTGATACACACATAGACCTGCCCTGATACACACAGACCTGCCCTGATACACACATAGACCTGCCCTTATACACACATAGACCTGCCCTCATACACACAGACCTGCCCTGATACACACATAGACCTGCCCTTATACACACATAGACCTGCCCTCATACACACATAGACCTGCCCTCATACATAGACCTGCCCTCATACACACACAGACCTGCCCTCATACACACACAGACCTGCCCTCATACACACACAGACCTGCCCTCATACACACACAGACCTGCCCTCATACACACACAGACCTGCCCTCATACACACACAGACCTGCCCTCATACACACACAGACCTGCCCTCATACACACATAGACCTGCCCTCATACACACATAGACCTGCCCTGATACACACATAGACCTGCCCTTTAGACATGCCCTCATACACACATAGACCTGCCCTGATACACACATAGACCTGCCCTCATACACACACAGACCTGCCCTCATACACACACAGACCTGCCCTCATACACACACAGACCTGCCCTCATACACACAGACCTGCCCTCATACACACACAGACCTGCCCTCATACACACACAGACCTGCCCTTACACACATAGACCTGCCCTCATGTAGACCTGCCCTGATACACACATAGACCTGCCCTGTGGCTACACACATAGACCTGCCCTCATGAGGTTACACATAGACCTGCCCTTATACAGGAGACCTGCCCTGATACACACATAGACCTGCCCTCATACACACATGACCTGCCCTGATACACACATAGACCTGCCCTGATACACACATAGGCCCTGATAACACAGACCTGCCCTGATACACACAGACCTACCCTGATACACACAGACCTCTGACCACTGATATGAACACTGGCACATATGAGTGATTATCAATGGTATGGATCATAATGTAGTCAGAGAGGCTAAGTACGGATCTGTCTGTTTAAACCGGTCTGACCAGAATGTAGTCAGAGTTAGGCTGGATCTGAGGTTAGATTGTTGTCTGGCTTTAGGATCTGGGAAACCGACCAGATTGTAGTCAGAGTGGCTATTAGTCCTGAGACCAGGAGTATTAGTCCTGTCTGACCAGGAGAGGTGGCTATGGTCCTATAGTCCCAGGTCCTCAGGTCTGGTCTGACCAGGAGAGGTGGCTATGGTCCTATGAGGTTGAACCCTCAGGTCTGTCTGTTTAGGTCTGACCAGGAGAGGTGGCTATGAGGTTAAAGTGGTCTGTCTGTTTAGGTCTGACCAGGAGAGGTGGCTATGAGGTTAAAGTGGTCT
>NW_024609199.1:75000-87500 GCF_018296145.1 Oncorhynchus tshawytscha | reverse complement strand
GTAGCAGTGTGTGTGTGTGTGTGTCACCTTGAGGTAGCAGTGTGTGTGTGTGTGTGTGTGTGTGTGTGTGTGTGTGTGTGTGTGTGTACCTTGAGGTAGCAGTGTGTGTGTGTGTGTGTGTGTGTGTGTGTGTGTGTGTGTGTGTGTGTGTGTGTGTGTGTGTGTGTGTGTGTGTGTGTTACCTTGAGGTAGCAGTGTGTGTGTGTGTGTGTGTGTTGAGGTAGCAGTGTGTGTGTGTGTGTGTGTGAGGTAGCAGTGTGTGTGTGTGTGTCACCTTGAGGTAGCAGTGTGTGTGTGTGTGTTACCTTGAGGTAGCAGTGTGTGTGTGTGTGTGTCACCTTGAGGTAGCAGTGTGTGTGTGTGTGTGTGTGTGTGTGTGTGTGTGTGTGTGTGTGTTACCTTGAGGTAGCAGTGTGTATAACAGTGGTGCAGCAGGTTATCAGAGGGCTGGCTGAGAGAGGAGACGGTGTTGATCAGCTCAGGGGCGAACATGGGAACAGAGTGCTCCACATTAACGCTGTCCACCTGGAACCTGAGGGCCGGCAGAGGCCGCATCGCCTGGAAGACTGGCACACTGACCGGACCTGGTGGGGCCTGGAGGGAGAGAGGAGGAGAGGGGGGGTGTAGGGTCAGTGGCAGTCCCTGGTCTACATGGTAGGAGGAGAGGAGAGGGAGAGGAGAGGAGAGGAGAGGAGGAGAGGAGAGGAGAGGAGGGAGAGGAGAGGAGAGGAGAGGAGAGGAGAGGAGAGGAGAGGAGAGGAGAGGAGAGGAGAGGAGAGGAGAGGAGAGGAGAGGATATTGTCCAGTCTACCTTCTGTCCCATGATGACAGGAATCAGTGTGTGTAGGAGGTTGAACTCGGCCATGTTGAGGGTGACAGTGACCTTCTGCAGGGTGAGGCAGGTCAGCCTGGTAGGGATAAACTCCTCCAGCACTGATACCTCCTCCTGGGAGGCTGGAGCCCGGGCACCTCCACTGGGTCTGAGAGAGAGAGGGGAGGGGGAATAGGGAGAGAGAGGGAGGGGGGAATAGGGAGAGAGAGGGGAGGGAGGGAGGGAGAGAGGGAGGGAGGGGGGAGGGAGGGAGGGAGGGAGGGAGGGGAGGGAGGGAGGAGGGAGGGAGGGAGGGAGGGAGGGAGGGGAGGGAGGTGGGGGGAGGGAGTAGAGAGAGAGAGGAGGAGGGAATAGGGAGAGAGGGAGAGAGAGAGAGAGAGAGAGAGAGACAGAGAGAGAGAGAGAGAGAGAGAGAGACAGAGAGAGAGAGAGAGGTAACAGGGTGAGTTGGGTGACGATAAACTCCTCCAGGACCACTACCTCTTCCTGGGCTCCTCGACTGGGAGGGGTCAGAGAGCACAGGGGTCAGAGTGCATCACTAGTTAACATGCACCTTCTCTCCCTGAACTGAAAGGCATTGTAACAGAGAGAACACACAGGGCAGGAATACACACACACACATGCACACACACACACACACACACACACAGGGCAGGAATACACACACACACACACACACACACACACACACACACACAGATCCTTTGAAGACCTCTAATTACTCTATGTTTGTAACAATTGAAAGCAACGGATGTTCTGGTTTCAACAGAACGCTGACTCTGGAAAACGACCTCTCTTTCCAAACATCCCCCAGATGATGTCACCGCTGGCCGCGCCAAGTCCACGGCTGACAAAGGTGTTTGGTTTGACCTTTCGACTTTCACAAACAGATTACAGAGGATCCGACTAGGGAACCCCACGGGGGACCTCTGAACGGGGGACCTCTGGGGACCTCTGAACGGGGGGACCTCTGAACGGGGGGACCTCTGAAGGGGGGGGACCTCTGAACGGGGGACCTCTGAACGGGGGACCTCTGACCTCTGGGACCTCTGAACGGGGGACCTCTGAACGGGGGGACCTCTGAAGGGGGGACCTCTGAACGGGGGGGGACCTCTGAACGGGGGGGGGGACCTCTGAACGGGGGACCTCTGAACGGGGGGACCTCTGAACGGGGGGACCTCTGAACGGGGGGGGGGGGGACCTCTGAACGGGGGGGACCTCTGAACGGGGGACCTCTGAACGGGGGGACCTCTGAACGGGGGACCTCTGAACGGGGGGACCTCTGAACGGGGGGACCTCTGAACGGGGGGACCTCTGAACCGGGGACCTCTGAACGGGGGGACCTCTGAACGGGGGACCTCTGAACGGGGGACCTCTGAACGGGGGACCTCTGGGGGGGACCTCTGAACGGGGGGGACTTGACCTCTGAACGGGGGGGACCTCTGAACGGGGGGACCTCTGAACTTGGGGGGACCTCTGAACGGGGGACCTCTGAACGGGACATCTGAACGGGGACCTCTGAACGGGGGGGACCTCTGACCTCTGAGATGGGGGGGGACCTCTGAACAGGGGGGACCTCTGAACGGGGGGACCTCTGAACGGGGGGACCTCTGAACGGGGGGACCTCTGAACGGGGGGACCTCTGAACGGGGGGGACCTCTGAACGGGGGGACCTCTGAACGGGGGGACCTCTGAACGGGGGACCTCTGAACGGGGGGACCTCTGAACGGGGGGACCTCTGAACGGGGGGACCTCTGAACGGGGGGACCTCTGAACGGGGGGACCTCTGAACGGGGGACCTCTGAACGGGGGACCTCTGAACTTGAACGGGGGGACCTCTGAACGGGGGACCTCTGATAATAACAGTGATGATGGACATTATGGGGACCTCTGAACGGGGGGACCTCTGAACGGGGGACCTCTGAACGGGGGGACCTCTGCACGGGACACCATGTCCTGGAGGGAAGTATCGATGGACATCATAAACACACAGGGTGGTGCTTGAAGATTGTTGTCCGCGCTGGAAAACAATGTTAGTAGTGGTGATGAGGGGAATTATAATAGAGTTGAGAGATGGACATTATGGGGACATTATAATAATAGTGTTGTCTTGATGGACATTATGGGGACATTATGGGGACATTATAATCACAGTGTTGTCTTGAGAGATGGGACATTATGGGGACATTATAATAACAGTGTTGATGGACACTATGGGGACATTATGGGGACATTATAATAAGTGTTGATGGACACTATGGGGACATTATGGGGACATTATACTAACAGTGTTGATGGACACTATGGGGACAATATGGGGACATTATAATAACAGTGTTGATGGACACTATGGGGACATTATAATAACAGTGATGATGGACACTATGGGGACATTATAATAACAGTGATGATGGACATTATGGGGACATTATAATATCAGTGATGATGGACACTATGGGGACATTATAATAGCAGTGATGATGGACATTATGGGGACATTATAATAACAGTATTGTCTTGATGGACATTATGGGGACATTATAATAGCAGTGTTGTCTTGATGGACACTATGGGGACATTATAATAGCAGTGTTGTCTTGATGGCCACTATGGGGACATTATAATAGCAGTGTTGTCTTGATGGACACTATGGGGACATTATAATAACAGTGATGATGGACATTATGGGGACATTATAATAACAGTGATGATGGACATTATGGGGACATTATAATAACAGTGTTGTCTTGAGAGATGGGACATTATGGGGACATTATAATAACAGTGTTGATGGACACTATTGGGACATTATAATAACAGTGTTGATGGACACTATGGGGACATTATGGGGACATTATAATAAGTGTTGATGGACACTATGGGGACATTATGGGGACATTATAATAGCAGTGTTGATGGACACTATGGGGACAATATGGGGACATTATAATAACAGTGTTGATGGACACTATGGGGACATTATAATAACAGTGATGATGGACACTATGGGGACATTATAATAACAGTGATGGACATTATGGGGACATTATAATATCAGTGATGATGGACACTATGGGGACATTATAATAGCAGTGATGTCTTGATGGACATTATGGGGACATTATAATAACAGTATTGTCTTGATGGACATTATGGGGACATTATAATAGCAGTGTTGTCTTGATGGACACTATGGGGACATTATAATAGCAGTGTTGTCTTGATGGACACTATGGGGACATTATAATAGCAGTGTTGTCTTGATGGACACTATGGGGACATTTAATAGCAGTGTTGTCTTGATGGACACTATGGGGACATTATAATAACAGTGATGATGGACACTATGGGGACATTATAATAACAGTGATGATGGACACTATGAGGACATTATAATAACAGTGATGTCTTGATGGACACTATGGGGACATTATAATAGCAGTGATGTCTTGATGGACACTATGGGGACATTATAATAGCAGTGATGTCTTGATGGACACTATGGGGACATTATAATAGCAGTGTTGTCTTGATGGACACTATGGGGACATTATAATAGCAGTGTTGTCTTGATGGACACTATGGGGACATTATAATAACAGTGATGATGGACACTATGAGGACATTATAATAACAGTGATGATGGACACTATGGGGACATTATAATAGCAGTGTTGTCTTGATGGACACTATGGGGACATTATAATAACAGTGATGATGGACACTATGAGGACATTATAATAACAGTGATGATGGACACTATGAGGACATTATAATAACAGTGTTGTCTTGATGGACACTATGGGGACATTATAATAACAGTGATGATGGACACTATGAGGACATTATAATAACAGTGATGATGGACACTATGAGGACATTATAATAACAGTGTTGATGGACACTATGGGGACATTATGGGGACATTATAATAACAGTGTTGATGGACACTTATGGGGACATTATGGGGACATTATAATAACAGTGTTGATGGACACTATGGGGACATTATAATAACAGTGATGATGGACACTATGAGGACATTATAATAACAGTGTTGATGGACACTATGGGGACATTATGGGGACATTATAATAACAGTGTTGATGGACACTATGGGGACATTATGGGGACATTATAATAACAGTGATGATGGACACTATGAGGACATTATAATAACAGTGATGATGGACACTATGGGGACATTATAATAGCAGTGTTGTCTTGATGGACACTATGGGGACATTATAATAACAGTGATGATGGACACTATGAGGACATTATAATAGCAGTGATGTCTTGATGGACACTATGGGGACATTATAATAACAGTGATGTTGGTATCTACCTGGTTGTGGTTGGTATCTACCTGGTTGTGGTTTGTAGTAGGGTTGGTATCTACCTGGTTGTGGTTGGTATCTACCTGGTTGTTATCTACCTGGTTGTGGTTTGTAGTAGGGTTGGTATCTACCTGGTTGTGGTTGGTATCTACCTGGTTGTGGTTTATAGTAGGGTCGGTGTCTACCTGGTTGTGGTTGGTATCTACCTGGTTGTGGTTGGTATCTACCTGGTCGTGGTTGGTATCTACCTGGTCGTGGTTGGTAACTACCTGGTTGTGGTTGGTATCTACCTGGTTGTGGTTGGTATCTACCTGGTTGTGGTTTGTAGTAGGGTTGGTATCTACCTGGTTGTGGTTTATAGTAGGGTTGGTATCTACCTGGTTGTGGTTTGTAGTAGGGTTGGTATCTACCTGGTTGTGGTTGGTATCTACCTGGTTGTGGTTGGTATCTACCTGGTTGTAGTTTGTAGAAGGGTTGGTATCTACCTGGTTGTGGTTTGTAGTAGGGTTGGTACTCGTGGTCCATGGCGCAGGCCAGCATCTTGAGAAGGCGGTGCACGGCGCTGCTGTTGAGCCGTAAGTCCAGAGGTCCGACCACCAGCCTCTGACAGACGTCTCTTGGACAGGGGGACCGGTTCTTCTTTAGGCCCTGTCGCCATGGTGAAGTCCTGCTGCCCTACACACACTGGGACAGAGAGACACAGAGGGTCAGAACCACACACACACTGGGACAGAGACACAGATGGTCAGAACCACACACACACTGGGACAGAGAGACAGAGGGTCAGAACCACACACACACAGGGACAGAGAGACAGAGGGTCAGAACCACACACACTGGGACAGAGAGACACAGAGAGTCAGAACCACACACACACTGGGACAGAGAGACACAGAGAGACAGAACCACACACACACACAGGACAGAGACACAGAGGGTCAGAACCACACACACACTGGAACAGAGAGACAGAGGGTCAGAACCACACACACACAGGGACAGAGAGACAGAGGGTCAGAACCACACACACACAGGGACAGAGAGACAGAGGGTCAGAACCAAAAACACACTGGGAAAGAGAGACACAGAGAGACAGAACCACACACACACTGGGAGAGAGACACAGAGGGTCAGAACCACACACACACTGGGACAGAGAGACAGAGAGCCAGAACCACAAACACTGGGACAGAGAGACACAGAGGGTCAGAACCACACACACACTGGGACAGAGAGACAGAGGGTCAGAACC
Organism: Oncorhynchus tshawytscha; assembly: GCF_018296145.1. Lineage (NCBI taxonomy): Eukaryota > Metazoa > Chordata > Actinopteri > Salmoniformes > Salmonidae > Oncorhynchus > Oncorhynchus tshawytscha. The sequence goes on along the minus strand of NW_024609199.1, from coordinate 81,076 downwards.
ACACACACACAAACGTCCTCACACACTACACACACATTTGCGCACACACACACACTCTCTCTCTCTCAGTCTCTCCGGCCCTCTAGGGGACTAAACTGGATCCATTAAAACTAGGGGGCGGAGGAGAAGAGGGACTAGACTGGATCCATTAAAACTAGGGGCGGATGAGAAGAGGGGACTACACTGGATCCATTAAAACTAGGGGGCGGAGGGGACTAAACGGGAACCATTAAAACTAGGGGCGGAGGTGAAGAGGGGACTAAACTGGATCCATTAAAACTAGGGGGCAAGGAGACTACACTGGATCCATTAAAACTAGGGGAGGAGGAGAAGAGGGAACTAAACTGGATCCATTAAAACTAGGGGGCGGAGGGAGAAGAGGGACTAAACTGGATCCATTAAAACTAGGGGGCAGAGAGGACTAAACTGGATCCATTAAAACTAGGGGGCGGAGGAGAGGAGGGGAGTAAACTGGATCCATTAAAACTAGGGGGCGGAGGAGAAGAGGGGACTAAACTGGATCCATTAAAACTAGGGGGCAGAGAGGACTAAACTGGATCCATTAAAACTAGGGGGCGGAGGTGAAGAGGGGAATAAACTGGATCCATTAAAACTAGGGGGCGAAGGAGACTAAACTGGATCCATTAAAACTAGGGGCGGAGGTGAAGAGGGGACTAAACTGGATCCATTAAACTAGGGGTGGAGGTGAAGAGGGGACTAAACTGGATCCATTAAAACTAGGGGCGGAGGAGAAGAGGGGACTAGACTGTATCCATTAAAACTAGGTGAAGAGGGGACTATACTGGATCCATTAAAACTAGGGGCGGAGGAGAAGAGGGGACTATACTGGATCCATTAAAACTAGGGGCGGAGGAGAAGAGGGGACTAGACTGGATCCATTAAAACTAGGGGCGGATGAGAAGAGGGGACTAAACTGGATCCATTAAAACTAGGGGGCGGAGGTGAAGAGGGGACTAAACTGGATCCATTAAACCTAGGGGGCGGAGGGGACTAAACTGGAACCATTAAAACTAGGGGGCGGAGGTGAAGAGGGGAATAAACTGGATCCATTAAAACTAGGGGGGAAGGAGACTAAACTGGATCCATTAAAACTAGGGGGCGGAGGTGAAGAGGGGACTAAACTGGATCCATTAAAACTAGGGGGTGGAGGTGAAGAGGGGACTAAACTGGATCCATTAAACCTAGGGGGAGGAGGGGACTAAACTGGAACCATTAAAACTAGGGGCGGAGGTGAAGAGGGGACTAAACTGGATCCATTAAAACTAGGGGCGGAGGAGAAGAGGGGACTAGACTGGATCCATTAAAACTAGGGGCGGAGGAGAAGAGGGGACTAGACTGGATCCATTAAAACTAGGGGGCGGAGGTGAAGAGGGGACTTAAACTGGATCCATTAAAACTAGGGGCGGAGGTGAAGAGGGGACTAGACTGGATCCATTAAAACTAGGGGCGGAGGTGAAGAGGGGACTAAACTGGATCCATTAAAACTAGGGGGCGGAGGTGAAGAGGGGACTAAACTGGATCCATTAAACCTAGGGGCGGAGGGGACTAAACTGGAACCATTAAAACTAGGGGCGGAGGTGAAGAGGGGACTAAACTGGATCCATTAAAACTAGGGGCGGAGGAGAAGAGGGGACTAGACTGGATCCATTAAAACTAGGGGGCGGAGGAGAAGAGGGGACTAGACTGGATCCATTAAAACTAGGGGGCGGAGGTGAAGAGGGACTAAACTGGATCCATTAAAACTAGGGGCGGAGGTGAAGAGGGGACTAAACTGGATCCATTAAAACTAGGGGCGGAGGAGAAGAGGGGACTAAACTGGATCCATTAAAACTAGGGGGCGGAGGAGAAGAGGGGACTAGACTGGATCCATTAAAACTAGGGGCGGAGGTGAAGAGGGGACTAAACTGGATCCATTAAAACTAGGGGGCGGAGGAGAAGAGGGGACTAAACTGGATCCATTAAAACTAGGGGTGGAGGTGAAGAGGGGACTAAACTGGATCCATTAAAACTAGGGGCGGAGGAGAAGAGGGGACTAGACTGGATCCATTAAAACTAGGGGCGGAGGTGAAGAGGGGACTAAACTGGATCCATTAAAACTAGGGGGCAGAGGAGAAGAGGGGACTAGACTGGATCCATTAAAACTAGGGGGCGGAGGTGAAGAGGGGACTAAACTGGATCCATTAAAACTAGGGGCGGAGGTGAAGAGGGGACTAAACTGGATCCATTAAAACTAGGGGCGGAGGGGACTAAACTGGATCCATTAAAACTAGGGGCGGAGGGGACTAAACTAACATTATTTCATCATGTGATGTACATACATTCATTACACCACACAGAACACAGTCAGAACACACAGAACACAGTCAGAACAAACAGAACACCGTCAGAACACCGTCAGAACAAACAGAACACTGCCAGAACACCGTCAGAACACACAGAACACCGTCAGAACACACAGAACACCGTCAGAACAAACAGAACACTGCCAGAACACCGTCAGAACACACAGAACACCGTCAGAACACAATCAGAACACACAGAACACCATCAGAACAAACAGAACACCGTCAGAACACACAGAACACCATCAGAACACACAGAACACCATCAGAACACAGAACACCGTCAGAACACACAGAACACTGTCAGAACACCACAGAACACCGTCAGAACACACAGAACACTGTCAGAACACCGTCAGAACACACAGAACACTGTCAGAACACCGTCAGAACACACAGAACACCGTCAGAACACACAGAACACCGTCAGAACAAACAGAACACCGTCAGAACACACAGAACACCGTCAGAACACACAGAACACCGTCAGAACAAACAGAACACCGTCAGAACAAACAGAACACCGTCAGAACACACAGAACACCGTCAGAACAAACAGAACACCGTCAGAACACCGTCAGAACACCGTCAGAACACACAGAACACCATCAGAACACACAGAACACCGTCAGAACACACAGAACACCGTCAGAACACACAGAACACCGTCAGAACACCGTCAGAACACCGTCAGAACACAGTCAGAACACACAGAACACCGTCAGAACACCGTCAGAACACCAGAACACCGTCAGAACACCGTCAGAACACACAGAACACCATCAGAACACACAGAACACCGTCAGAACACACAGAACACCGTCAGAACACACAGAACACCGTCAGAACACACAGAACAGAGAACACACAGAACACCATCAGAACACCATCAGAACACCATCAGAACACACAGGCTCTGGTCAAAGTAGTGCACTACGTAGGGAACAGGGTGCCATTGGGCCCTAATCTAAAGTAGTGCACTATGTAGGGAACAGAGTGCCATTGGGCCCTAATCTAAAGTAGTGCACTATGTAGGGAACAGAGTGCCATTGGGCCCTAATCTAAAGTAGTGCACTATGTAGGGAACAGGGTGCCATTGGGCCCTAATCTAAAGTAGTGCACTATGTAGGGAACAGAGTGCCATTGGGCCCTAATCTAAAGTAGTGCACTATGTAGGGAACAGGGTGACATTGGGCCCTAATCTAAAGTAGTGCACTATGTAGGGAATAGAGTGCCATAGGGCTCTGATCTAAAGTAGTGTACTATATAGGGAATAGGGTGCCATTTGGGATGTACACAGAGGGTTCACCGGGCCAGACATGAATTCCTGTTCCACTGAATGAATCGGGGTTCAAATTCCTGTTTGATTTTGGAGATTAAACGTGTCACTTCCTCTCCCCTGTCTGCGTTGCTATTGGCTGGGGCGGATGAGGACTAATATACACCATGTGGCAGCAGTTAGATCAGATGAAGGACGGAGAGTGATGAAATTAGCTGGGATTTAAGGAATCACAACCATCTCCCATTCCTCCCTCCCAAAACCATCACATTACTTCTCTGTGAAGTCAATAGCGAGGCTGCGAAAACTTGCGATGACTTAGAAAAACAGGATCGAGTTCCGTTTTAACCTAAAAAGTTTAGACTAGTCCTGTGGCAACGGTCGGTGACTAATCTGATCGGTTGACACCGGATGGTCGCATCACCGGAGGCTGAACACCGATAGGAAAGTATTACACAATGATGAACCCAACTCTAATCCACCCCTGACACCATGACACTTATCCACACATCACAACTGGTCTGACAGTCCACACTGACACTATCAATGTTTACTTTAATTTAGAGGATTATCTGAGCTGACAGGAGGGGAAACTACAACCCAGGGGCTGGCTGCAGGAGGGGGCAGAGAGAGACAGGGGGGACAGAGAGAGACAGGAGGGGAAACTACAACCCAGGGGCTGGCTGCAGGAGGGGGGGGCAGAGAGAGACAGGGGGGGGACAGAGAGAGACAGGGGGGAACAGAGAGACAGGAGGGGAACAGAGAGAGACGGGGGGGGGGGGACAGAGAGAGACAGGGGGGGACAGAGCAGGAGGGGAACAGAGAGGCAGACGGGGGGGACAGAGAGACGGGGTGGGGGGGGACAGAGAGAGACGGGGTGGGGGGACAGAGAGAGACGGGGGAGAGACGGGGGACAGAGAGAGACGGGGGACAGAGAGAGACGGGGGGACAGAGAGAGACGGGGGGACAGAGAGAGAGGGGGGGACAGAGAGAGACAGGGGAGAGAGACGGGGGACAGAGAGAGACGGGGGACAGAGAGAGACAGGGGGAGAGGGGGGGACAGAGAGAGACAGGGGGACAGAGAGAGACAGGGGGAACAGAGAGATGGGGTGGGGGGAAAGAGGGACAGGGGGACAGAGAGACGACAGGGGGGGGGACAGAGAGAGACGGGGTGGGGGGACAGAGAGAGACAGAGGGGGGGGACAGAGAGACGGGGTGGGGGACAGAGAGAGACGGACAGAGAGAGACAGGGGGAACAGAGAGAGACAGGGTGGGGGGAAAGAGAGAGACAGGGGGGGGACAGAGAGAGACAGGGGGACAGAGAGAGACAGGGGAGGGACAGAGAGAGACAGGGGGGACAGAGAGAGACAGGGGGAGGGACAGAGAGAGACAGGGGGGGGACAGAGAGAGACAGGGGGAGGGACAGAGAGAGACAGGGGGGGGGACAGAGAGAGACAGGGGGGAGGGACAGAGAGAGACAGGGGGGGGACAGAGAGAGACAGGGGAGAGGACAGAGAGAGACAGGGGGACAGAGAGAGACAGGGGGGGACAGAGAGAGACAGGGGGACAGAGAGAGACAGGGGAGACAGGGGGACAAAGAGAGACAGGGGGAGAGAGAGAGACAGGGGGACAGAGAGACAGGGGGACAGAGAGACAGGGGGGAGGAGACAGGGGGCAGAGAGAGACAGGGGGGACAGAGAGAGACAGGAGAGGATACTACAACCCAGGGGCTGCAGGAGGGGGAATGTAGAGAGAGACGGGGGGGGGGGGGACAGAGAGAGACAGGGGGACAGAGAGAGACAGGGGGAACAGAGAGAGACGGGGTGGGGGGACAGAGAGAGACAGGGGGGACAGAGAGAGACGGGGGGGACAGAGAGAGACGGGGGGACAGAGAGAGACGGGGGGACAGAGAGAGACGGGGGACAGAGAGAGACAGGGGGACAGAGAGAGACAGGGGGACAGAGAGAGACAGGGGGGACAGAGAGAGACAGGGTGGGGGGACAGAGAGAGACAGGGGGACAGAGAGAGACAGGGGGACAGAGAGAGACAGGGGGACAGAGAGAGACAGGGGGGGACAGAGGTCACCTTGTCTCTGTCAATAGTGTCGAGGTGAAGATTACATATCCATCCGTCCTAATATGCACAAACAACTGTCAAAAATCTAATCAAATTTTATTTGGTCACATACACATGGTTAGCAGATGTTAATGCGAGTGTAGCGAAATGCTTGTGCTTCTAGTTCCGACAATGCAGTAATAACCAACGAGTAATCTAACTAACAATTCCAAAACTACTACCTTATAGACACAGTGTAAAGGGATAAAGAATATGTACATAAAGATATATGAATGAGTGATGGTACCAGGGGTGACCTTCAGTTTTAGCCATGACTGTATATCGTCCCCATATTGAATAAAGAGCTCACAGTGTTACT
>NW_024609199.1:62500-70000 GCF_018296145.1 Oncorhynchus tshawytscha | reverse complement strand
ATGAGGACTAACAGGTGGATGAGGACTAACAGGTCGATGAGGACTAACAGGTCGATGAGGACTAACAGGTGGATGAGGACTAACAGGTGGATGAGGACTAACAGGTGGATGAGGACTAACAGGTCGATGAGGACTAACAGGTCGATGAGGACTAACAGGTTGATGAGGACTAACAGGTTGATGAGGACTAACAGGTAGATGAGGACTAACAGGTTGATGAGGACTAACAGGTTGATGAGGACAGCTTCCCCTAACAGGTTGAGGAGGACTAACAGGTTGATGAGGAATAACAGGTTGATGAGGAATAACAGGTTGATGAGGACTAACAGGTTGATGAGGACTAACAGGTTGATGAGGACTAACAGGTTGATGAGGACTAACAGGTTGATGAGGACTAACAGGTGGATGAGGACTAACAGGTTGATGAGGACTAACAGGTTGATGAGGACAGCTTCCCCTAACAGGTTGTTGAGGACTAACAGGTTGATGAGGACTAACAGGTTAATGAGGACTAACAGGTTGATGAGGAAGAACAGGTTGATGAGGACAGCTTCCCCTAACAGGTTGATGAGGACTAACAGGTTGATGAGGACTAACAGGTTGATGAGGACAGCTTCCCCTAACAGGTTGATGAGGACTAACAGGTGGATGAGGACTAACAGGTGGATGAGGACTAACAGGTTGATGAGGACTAACAGGTTGATGAGGACTAACAGGTTGATGAGGACAGCTTCCCCTAACAGGTTGTTGAGGACTAACAGGTTAATGAGGACTAACAGGTTGAGGAGGACTAACAGGTTGAGGAGGACTAACAGGTTGATGAGGACTAACAGGTTGATGAGGACAGCTTCCCTAACAGGTTGATGAGGACTAACAGGTTAATGAGGACTAACAGGTTGAGGAGGACTAACAGGTTGAGGAGGACTAACAGGTTGAGGAGGACTAACAGGTTGATAACAGGTTGATGAGGACAGCTTCCCTAACAGGTTGATGAGGACTAACAGGTTAGATGAGGACTAACAGGTGGATGAGGACTAACAGGTTGATGAGGACTAACAGGTTGATGAGGACTAACAGGTTGATGAGGACAGCTTCCCCTAACAGGTTGTTCAGGACTAACAGGTTGATGAGGACTAACAGGTTAATGAGGACTAACAGGTTGAGGAGGACTAACAGGTTGAGGAGGACTAACAGGTTGAGGAGGACTAACAGGTTGAGGAGGACTAACAGGTTGATGAGGACTAACAGGTTGATGAGGACAGCTTCCCCTAACAGGTTGATGAGGACTAACAGGTTGAGGAGGACTAACAGGTTGATGAGGACTAACAGGTTGATGAGGACTAACAGGTTGATGAGGACTAACAGGTTGATGAGGACAGCTTCCCCTAACAGGTTGTTGAGGACTAACAGGTTGATGAGGACTAACAGGTTAATGAGGACTAACAGGTTGAGGAGGACTAACAGGTTGAGGAGGACTAACAGGTTGATGAGGACTAACAGGTTGATGAGGACAGCTTCCCCTAACAGGTTGTTGAGGACTAACAGGTTGAGGAGGACTAACAGGTGGATGAGGACTAACAGGTTGATGAGGACTAACAGGTTGATGAGGACTAACAGGTTGATGAGGACAGCTTCCCCTAACAGGTTGATGAGGACTAACAGGTGGATGAGGACTAACAGGTTGATGAGGACTAACAGGTCAATGAGGACTAACAAGTTGATGAGGACTAACATGGACATGGTGATGAGGACACCTTCGCCTAACAGGTTGATGAGGACTAACAGGTCGATGAGGACTAACAGGTTGATGAGGATAACAGGTTGATGAGGATAACAGGTTGATGAGGACTAACAGGTTGATATTTAAGCTGAAAGACACTGGTCATCCTGATACAGTATAAAGGAGATGTCAGTAATGTGTTATACCATGGTAATAATTGTGCACTATAAGGCCTGTGAGTTCTGACCTTGTGATTGGTGGCATCCAGGATGAACTCTGCTATGACCCCGTTGTTCTCTGGAGGGTGGGGAGGAACAGGGAGTTGGTCAGGTAGGTCATGCCTTTAGGCTCAGACTCTCTCCACAGCTGAAGAACACTGCATCCTGGGAGGAGGAGAGGACAGACAATCAATCACAGTATAGGAACATACTGACACAGTCATAGTTTTAACTATGAGACTAATAACTATAACTATAACTAATAGAGGAGGGTGAGGAGGGGGAGGAGGGGGAGGGGGAGGAGGAAGGAGAGGAGGGGGAGGAGGAGGGACATCAATCACAGTATAGGAACATACTGACACAGTCATAGTTTTAACTATGAGACTAATAACTATAACTATAACTAATAGAGGAGGGTGAGGAGGGGGAGGAGGGGGAGGGGAGGAGGAGAGGAAGGAGAGGAGGGTGAGGAAGGAGGGAGGGTGAGGAAGGAGACGAGGGGAGGAAGGAAGGAGAGGAGGGGGAGGAGGAGAGGACATCAATCACAGTATAGAAACATACTGGCACAGTCATAGTTTTAACCAACAATCAAACCACACTGCAGGTTCACTGTAAGAGATGTTAGTTTGAGGTAAAGGTTACAGGAGGGGAAGGAGAGGAGAGGAAGGAGAGGAGGATTGAGGAAGGAGGAAAGAGAGGAGGGTGAGGAGGGGGAGGAAGGAGAGGAAGGAGAGGAGAGGAAGAGCAGGAGGGTTGAGGAAGGAGGAAAGAGAGGAGGGTGAGGAAGGAGAGGATGGAGGAGGAGGGTGAGGAAGGAGAGGATGGTGAGGAAGGAGAGGAGGGTGAGGAGGAGGGTGAGGAAGGAGAGGATGGTTGAGGAAGGAGAGGATGAGGAAGGAGAGGGAGGGTGAGGAAGGGAAGAAGGAGAGGAGGGGGTGAGGAAGGAGAGGAGGGTGAGGAAGGAGAGGAGGGTGAGGAAGGAGAGGAGGGTGAGGAAGGAGAGGAGAGGAGGGGTGAGGAAGGAGAAGGAGGGTTGAGGAAGGAGGAAGGAGGGTTGAGGAAGGAGAGGAGGGTTGAGGAAGGAGGGAGGGAGGAAGGAGAGGAGGGTGAGGGGAGAGGAGGGTGAGGAAGGAGAGGAGAGGGTGAGGAAGGAGAGGAGGGTGAGGAAGGAGAGGAGGGTGAGGAAGGAGTTGAGGAAGGAGAGGAGGGTTGAGGAAGGCGAGGATGGTTGAGGAAGGGAGGAAGGAGAGGAGGGTCGATGAAGGAGAAGAGGGTGAGGAAGGAGAGGAGGGTTGAGGAAGGAGAGGAGGTTTGAGGAAGGAGAGGAGGTTTGAGGAAGAAGAGGCGGTTTGAGGAAGGAGGAAGGAGAGGAGGTTTGAGGAAGGAGAGTTGAGGAAGATCAGCCTAGTTCTTTACCTCCTCCCGTCTGTTCAAGTTCTCCTCAAAGTCCCGCACTCCCATGATGCCTTTCAGGCAGAGCGCCCGGACGCCCACGATGCCGATCTGACAGTCGAAGAAGGGTTCCCCCATCATCAGCACCTAGAGGAGAGGAGGAGAGGTGAGGAGGAGGAAGAGAGGAGAGGAAGTTTGGAGAGCTTCAGAGAGTTATCAGACCACTGGGCTCCTGGGGAAAATGGAGACAGACTGAGGAACCTTCCCTACAGTGGAGAAGCGCGGTCTCAAAACAGGCCACATTAACGGCTTTCACTCACAGAAAGGAATGAAACCACTGCGGTACGCGGTTTAAGAGCCCGTATCATTGGCCGATCAGGAACAAGGCTCTTTGACTGTGATTAGAGTGTGGCGGTGTTACTCTGTGGTGTCGGTGAAGTTACAACGTCATTATGTCTTTATAAAAGACCTGGGACAGATGAAGGCCACCCCTCTCAATCTGCTGTAGCAGTCTGGAACCACCAACTGGCCCAAATGGCACCCTATTCCCTATATAGTGCACTATTTTTAACCAGAGCCCTTAGGGCCATAGGGGTTTTGGTCAAAAGTAGTGCAATAAACAGGGAATAGAGTGCCATTTAGAGGAAACCCTAAGTGTGGTTCGCCTTGCTTACCGTGGGTTCACCCGAACCACACCAATAAAACCTTATGTTTGAATAATTACAAGCCCTGCTTTCCCTGTTTAATTCTCCTCTCCCTGCTTCCACGGCCCTCCTCCTCCTTTTCCCTGTTTAACCATTCTCCTCTCCTCTCCCTGCTTCCACGGCCCTCCTCCTCCTTTCCCTCCTCCTCCTCTTTCCCTGTTTAACCAATCTCCTCTCCTCTCCTCCTGCTTTTAACCACGGCCCTCCTCCTCCTCCTCCTCCTCCTCCTCGTTCCCTGTTTAACCATTCTCCTCTCCTCTCCCTGCTTCCACGGCCCTCCTCCTCCTCCTCCTCCTCCTCTGTTTAACCATTCTCCTCTTAACCATTTTCCTCTCCTCCATCCCTGCCTCCACGGCCCTCCTCCTCCTCCTCCCCTCCATTCCCTGTTTAACCATTCTCCTCTCCTCTCCCTGCTTCCACGGCCCTCCTCCCCTCCTCCTCCTCCTCCTCCTCCTCGTACCCCGTTTAACCATTCTCCTCTCCTCTCCCTGCTCCACGGCCCTCCTCCTCCTCCCTCCTCCCTCCTCCCCCGTACCCCGTTTAACCATTCTCCTCTCCTCTCCCTGCCTCCACGGCCCTCCTCCTCCCCCGTCCTCCCTCTCCTCTCCCTGCTTCCACGGCCCTTCCCCTGTTTAACCATTCTCCTCTCCCCCTGCTTCCATGGCCCACCTCCTCCTCCTCTTTCCCTGTTTAACCATTCTCCTCTCCTCTCCCTGCCTCCACGGCCCTCCTCCTCCTCCTCCTCCTCGTTCCCTGTTTAACCATTCTCCTCTCCCCTCCTCCTCCTCGTTCCCTCCATTCTCCTCCCCTCCTCCTCCTCCTCCTCCTCCTCGTTCCCTGTTTAACCATTCTCCTCTCCTCTCCCTGCTTCCACGGCCCTCCTCCTCCTCCTCCTCCTCCTTTAACCATCTCCTCTCCCCTCCCTAACCATTCTCCTCCTCCTTTCCCTGCTTCCATTCTCCCCTCCTCCTCCTCCTCCTCCTCCTCCTCCTCCTCGTTCCCTGTTTCTCCTCTCCCTGCCTCCACCATTCTCCTCTCCTCCCCCTGCTTCCACGGTACTCCTCCCTCCTCCCTCTTTCCCCATTTAACCACTCCCCACCCCCTCCTATCTGTTCCATTACTTTGGGAGACCGGCCAGAGACCCAGGAAATCAGTATCCCAGAGAATAAGGTATAAAAATATCTTTAACGCCGAGGGGAACAGGGATCAAGGATCTGGGCCGAGGTCTGGTCCTGAGCAGTGAATTCCACTGGATTAGATGAGTGGCCCGGAGAGAGTTTATGAACGTACTGAGAGAGAGAGAATTAAAAACACCCCTCGGTCCAAGAGTGTCTGTCTCTCTTTAAATGTGATGAATAATCACACAGGCTTATAAAGGACCCGACAGCTGAACGGTCAGAGGGATGAGATTACAGTCTGTTATAGTGAGGGATGAGATTACAGTCTGTTATAGTGAGGGATGAGATTACATTCTGTTATAGTGAGGGATGAGATTACATTCTGTTATAGTGAGGGATGAGATTACAGTCTGTTATAGTGAGGGATGAGATTACAGTCTGTTATAGTGAGGGATGAGATTACAGTCTGTTATAGTGAGGGATGAGATTACAGTCTGTTATAGTGAGGGATGAGATTACAGTCTGTTACTGTATCTAACAGTGAGGGATGAGATTACAGTCTGTTATAGTGTAGTCACAGTGAGGGATGAGATTACAGTCTGTTATAGTGTAGTCACAGTGAGGGATGAGATTACAGTCTGTTTTATACCAGGGTAATGTATATGATATTACAGTCTGTTATATACCAGGGTAATGTATATGATAGTCTGTTAAATACCAGGGTAATGTATATGATATTACAGTCTTATATACCAGGGTAATGTATATGATAGTCTGTTATATACCATGGTAATGTATATGATATTACAGTCTGTTATATACCAGGGTAATGTATATGATATTACAGTCTGTTATATACCAGGGTAATGTATATATAGTCTGTTATATACCAGGGTAATGTATATGATATTACAGTCTGTTATATACCAGGGTAATGTATATGATAGTCTGTTATGTACCAGGGTAATGTATATGATAGTCTGGTATATACCAGGGTAATGTATATGATAGTATGTTATATACCAGGGCAGTGTATATGATATTACAGTATGTTATATACCAGGGTAATGTATATGATATTACAGTCTGTTATATACCAGGGCAGTGTATATGATATTACAGTCTGTTTTATACCAGGGTAATGTATATGATAGTCTGTTATGTACCAGGGTAATGTATATGATAGTCTGTTATGTACCAGGGTAATGTATATGATATTACAGTCTGTTATACACCAGGGTAATGTATATGATAGTCTGTTATGTACCAAGGTAATGTATATGATAGTCTGTTATGTACCAGGGTAATGTATATGATATTACAGTCTGTTATATACCAGGGTAATGTATATGATATTATTATGTACCAGGGAAATGTATATGATAGTATGTTATATACCAGGGAAATGTATATGATAGTATGTTATATACCAGGGTAATGTACATGATAGTCAGTTATGTACCAGGGTAATGTATATGATAGTACAGTCTGTTATATACCCGGGTAATGTATATGATAGTCTGTTATGTACCAGGGTAATGTATATGATAGTCTGTTATGTACCAGGGTAATGTATATGATAGTCTGTTATATACCAGGGTAATGTATATGATAGTCTGTTATATACCAGGGTAATGTATATGATAGTCTGTTATATACCAGGGTAATGTATATGATAGTCTGTTATGTACCAGGGTAATGTATATGATAGTCTGTTATGTACCAGGGTAATGTATATGATAGTCTGTTATATACCAGGGTAATGTATATGATAGTCTGTTATATACCAGGGTAATGTATATGATAGTGTGTGTCTCTGTGTGTGTCTCTGTGTGGGTGTCTCTGTGTGTGTTCTGTGTCTCTACGTGTGTCTCTGCGTGTGTCTCTGTGTGTGTCTCTGTGTGTGTCTGTCTCTGCGTGTGTCTCTGTGTGTGTCTCTGTGTATCTGTGTGTGTCTCTGTCTGTGTCTCTGTCCCTGTGTGTGTCTCTGTGTCTCTGTGTGTGTCTCTGTGTCTCTGTGTGTGTCTCTGTGTGTCCCTGTGTGTGTCTCTGTCCCTGTGTGTGTCTCTGTGTGTGTCTCTGTGTGTGTCTCTGTGTGTCCCTGTGTGTGTCTCTGTGTGTGTCTCTGTGTGTGTCCCTGTGTGTCCCTGTCTGTGTCTCTGTCTGTGTCTCTGTCTGTGTCTCTGCCTGTGTCTCTGTCTGTGTCTCTGTCCCTGTGTGTGTCTCTGTCTGTGTCTCTGTGTGTCTCTGTCCCTGTGTGTGTCTCTGTCCCTGTCTGTGTCTCTGTCCCTGTCTGTGTCTCTGTCCCTGTCTGTGTCTCTGTCCCTGTCTGTGTCTCTGTCCCTGTC
>NW_024609199.1:40000-55000 GCF_018296145.1 Oncorhynchus tshawytscha | reverse complement strand
GCTGGGGACTATGGGAAGGCTGGGGACTATGGGACTATGGGAAGGCTGGGGGACTATGGGAAGGCTGGGGGACTATGGGAAGGCTGGGGGACTATGGGAAGGCTGGGTTGACCTGTAATTAAGACAGACATGAACAACCTGAAGTGTCCTGTAAAAAGAGGACCCTTTGTCAGCTGTATGACTGACATATTGATGGAAATAAAGACGTTTAAATAAAGCCCAATGTGTTGAACCAAATGGATCTGAGCTCCTGTTTAAACACTCAACTTAAAACCTTAAAACCTTCAACCTTAAAACAACCAACTCTGAGAGACTCAGTGATAATGTAATTACGGGGAACTCTCATTTCATTTCATCAGTGAAAGAAAACACGGCTTTGATTACACGTCAGGGAGACAGCGGCGTGACGTCGCCCTCTTAATGAATCTGGACTTCCTGTGGGTGGGACTCAGCCAAGTTGATTCAGCTGAACACAACAAACCACTGGAAGCAGGGCCGGAGAGAGCAGTGCCTCGGAGGGTAGATGGGTTGGTGACGGAAAGCTGACATGGCACCGAGGCACGCAGGATGTAGTGCTTTTCAGTCAGACAGTCGGGTAGGCAGACAGGGAGGCAGGTCAGCCAGCCAGCCAATCAGTCAGCCAGCCAGCCAGTCAATCAGTCAGCCAGCCAGCCAGTCAATCAGTCAGTCAGCCAGCCAGCCAGTCAATCAGTCAGCCAGCCAGCCAGTCCTTACCGCGTCAGGCTAGAGCATTGGTTCAAACTTTTCTACTCATGCCCCTCTTCCATCATCCTCAGTTTTAACGGGAATTTCCTACATCATCCTGACAGTAGAGTTCTGGCCCAGTGGATCATCCTGTTCATGGCTAACCAAGGGCTGAATCACAGCAGTCACAGGCCTGGACCAGGACCAGGGGAGAGGATCTGGGGGCTGTTGGTGTACCACTCTGCCAGGGGCTGGGGAGAGGAGCTGTAGATATATCACTCTGCCAGGGGCTGGGGAGAGGAGCTGTAGGTATACCACTCTGCTAGGGGCTGGGGAGAGGAGCTGGGGGCTGTAGGTGTACCACTCTGCCAGGGGCTGGGGAGAGGAGCTGGGAGCTGTAGGTGTACCACTCTGCCAGGGGCTGGGGAGAGGAGCTGTAGGTGTACCACTCTGCTAGGGGCTGGGGAGAGGAGCTGTAGGTGTACCACTCTGCTAGGGGCTGGGGAGAGGAGCTGTAGGTGAACCACTCTGCTAGGGGCTGGGGATAGGAGCTGTAGGTGTACCACTCTGCTAGGGGCTGGGGAGAGGAGCTGTAGGTATACCACTCTGCCAGGGGCTGGGGAGAGGAGCTGTAGGTGTACCACTCTGCTAGGGGCTGGGGAGAGGAGCTGTAGGTGTACCACTCTGCTAGGGGCTGGGGAGAGGAGCTGTAGGTATACCACTCTGCTAGGGGCTGGGGAGAGGAGCTGGGGGCTGTAGGTGTACCACTCTGCCAGGGGCTGGGGAGAGGAGCTGTAGGTGTACCACTCTGCTAGGGGCTGGGGAGAGGAGCTGTAGGTATACCACTCTGCTAGGGGCAGGGAGAGGAGCTGGAGGAGCTCTGCCAGGGGCTGTAGGTGTACCACTCTGCTAGGGGCTGGGGAGAGGAGCTGTAGGTATACCACTCTGCTAGGGGCAGGGGAGAGGAGCTGGGGGCTGTAGGTGTACCACTCTGCCAGGGGCTGGGAGAGGAGCTGGGGGCTGTAGGTGTACCACTCTGCCAGGGGCTGGGGAGAGGAGCTGGGGGCTGTAGGTGTACCACTCTGCCAGGGGCTGGGGAGAGGAGCTGGGGGCTGTAGGTGTACCACTCTGCTAGGGGCTGGGGAGAGGAGCTGTAGGTGTACCGCTCTGCCAGGGGCTGGGGAGAGGAGCTGTAGGTGTACCATTCTGCTAGGGGCTGGGGAGAGGAGCTGGGGGCTGTAGGTGAACCACTCTGCCAGGGGCTGGGGAGAGGAGCTGTAGGTGTACCACTCTGCCAGGGGCTGGGGAGAGGAGCTGTAGGTGTACCACTCTGCCAGGGGCTGGGGAGAGGAGCTGTAGGTGTACCACTCTGCCAGGGGCTGGGGAGAGGAGCTGGGGGCTGTAGGTGTACCACTCTGCCAGGGGCTGGGGAGAGGAGCTGTAGGTGAACCACTCTGCTAGGGGCTGGGGAGAGGAGCTGTAGGTGTACCACTCTGCCAGGGGCTGGGGAGAGGAGCTGTAGGTGTACCACTCTGCCAGGGGCTGGGGGAGAGGAGCTGTAGGTGTACCACTCTGCCAGGGGCTGGGGAGAGGAGCTGTAGGTGTACCACTCTGCCAGGGGCTGGGGAGAGGAGCTGTAGGTGTACCACTCTCCCAGGGGCAGGGAGAGGAGCTGTAGGTGTACCACTCTGCTAGGGGCTGGGGAGAGGAGCTGTAGGTGTACCACTCTGCTAGGGGCAGGGGAGAGGAGCTGTAGGTGTCCCACTCTGCTAGGGGCTGGGGAGAGGAGCTGTAGGTGTACCACTCTGCCAGGGGCTGGGGAGAGGAGCTGGGGGCTGTAGGTGTACCACTCTGCTAGGGGCAGGGGAGAGGAGCTGTAGGTGTACCACTCTACCAGGGGCAGGGGAGAGGAGCTGTAGGTGTGAACCACTCTCCCAGGGGCAGGGGAGAGGAGCTGTAGGTGTACCACTCTGCCAGGGGCAGGGAGAGGAGCTGTAGGTGTACCACTCTACCAGGGGCAGGGGAGAGGAGCTGTAGGTGTACCACTCTGCTAGGGGCTGGGGAGAGGAGCTGTAGGTGAACCACTCTGCCAGGGGCTGGGGAGGAGCTGCTGTAGGTGAACCACACTGCCAGGGGCTGGGGAGAGGAGCTGTAGGTGTACCACTCTACCAGGGGCTGGGGAGAGGAGCTGTAGGTGAACCACTCTGCCAGGGGCTGGGGAGAGGAGCTGTAGGTGAACCACTCTGCTAGGGGCTGGGGAGAGGAGCTGGGGGCTGTAGGTGAACCACTCTGCCAGGGGCTGGGGAGAGGAGCTGTAGGTGTACCACTCTGCTAGGGGCTGGGGAGAGGAGCTGGGGGCTGTAGGTGAACCACTCTGCTAGGGGCTGGGGAGAGGAGCTGGGGGCTGTAGGTGAACCACTCTGCCAGGGGCTGGGGAGAGGAGCTGTAGGTGAACCACTCTGCTAGGGGCTGGGGAGAGGAGCTGGGGCTGTAGGTGAACCACTCTGCCAGGGGCTGGGGAGAGGAGCTGTAGGTGTACCACTCTACCAGGGGCTGGGGAGAGGAGCTGTAGGTGAACCACTCTGCCAGGGGCTGGGGAGAGGAGCTGTAGGTGTACCACTCTGCCAGGGGCAGGGGAGAGGAGCTGTAGGTGAACCACTCTGCCAGGGGCTGGGGAGAGGAGCTGTAGGTATACCACTCTGCCAGGGGCTGGGGAGAGGAGCTGTAGGTGAACCACTCTGCCAGGGGCTGGGGAGAGGAGCTGTAGGTGAACCACTCTGCCAGGGGCTGGGGAGAGGAGCTGTAGGTGTACCACTCTGCCAGGGGCTGGGGAGAGGAGCTGTAGGTGAACCACTCTGCCAGGGGCTGGGGAGAGAGGAGCTGTAGGTGAACCACTCTGCCAGGGGCTGGGGAGAGGAGCTGTAGGTATACCACTCTGCCAGGGGCTGGGGAGAGGAGCTGTAGGTGAACCACTCTGCTAGGGGCAGGGGAGAGGAGCTGTAGGTATACCACTCTGCCAGGGGCTGGGGAGAGGAGCTGTAGGTGAACCACTCTGCTAGGGGCAGGGGAGAGGAGCTGTAGGTATACCACTCTGCTAGGGGCAGGGGAGAGGAGCTGTAGGTATACCACTCTGCCAGGGGCTGGGGAGAGGAGCTGTAGGTATACCACTCTGCTAGGGGCAGGGGAGAGGAGCTGTAGGTGTACCACTCTGCCAGGGGCTGGGGAGAGGAGCTGTAGGTGAACCACTCTGCCAGGGGCTGGGGAGAGGAGCTGTAGGTGAACCACTCTGCCAGGGGCTGGGGAGAGGAGCTGTAGGTGTACCACTCTGCCAGGGGCTGGGGAGAGGAGCTGTGGTGAACCACTCTGCCAGGGGCTGGGGAGAGGAGCTGTAGGTGTACCACTCTGCTAGGGGCTGGGGAGAGGAGCTGTAGGTGTACCACTCTGCCAGGGGCTGGGGAGAGGAGCTGTAGGTGAACCACTCTGCTAGGGGCTGGGGAGAGGAGCTGTAGGTGAACCACTCTGCCAGGGGCTGGGGAGAGGAGCTGTAGGTGAACCACTCTGCCAGGGGCTGGGGAGAGGAGCTGTAGGTGAACCACTCTGCCAGGGGCTGGGGAGAGGAGCTGTAGGTGAACCACTCTGCCAGGGGCTGGGGAGAGGAGCTGTAGGTGAACCACTCTGCCAGGGGCTGGGGAGGAGCTGTATCACGCTCTAATGTGGCTCCCCTGACCTATGAACCTGTATGGTCGTGTCTGTTTCCCTGAGCTGGCCTGCTCCCCTCTGCGACAGCCAGGGAAGCTGATGTCAACAGACAAGAATGTACTCGCTCTCTCTCTCAAAACAATAACCAGCGTGAGGTCACAGCACAGGAATCCCACAGGCTTAGGCGGTGAAAATTATGTCATGTTTTAATTCAATCTTTCAACTCTCTTCCTGCGAATTGGCAGTTGAGAAATGAGAAATCCACTGTTCTGGCTTTTCCTGGTCGTTGTTTTCTTTTTTGTACTTCCTGTGAGAGTCTGAGGTGTCAGGTCTAAACACCAAGACCTTCTACTGGTCGTTGTTTTGTACTTCCTGTGAGAGTCTGAGGTGTCAGGTCTAAACACCAAGACCTTCTACTGGTCGTTGTTTTGGACTTCCTGTGAGAGTCTGAGGTGTCAGGTCTAAACACCAAGACCTTCTACTGGTCGTTGTTTTGTACTTCCTGTTAGAGTCTGAGGTGTCACGTCTAAACACCAAGACCTTCTACTGGTCGTTGTTTTGGACTTCCTGTGAGAGTCTGAGGTGTCACGTCTAAACACCAAGACCTTCTACTGGTCGTTGTTTTGTACTTCCTGTGAGAGTCTGAGGTGTCAGGTCTAAACACCAAGACCTTCTACTGGTCGTTGTTTTGGACTTCCTGTGAGAGTCTGAGGTGTCAGGTCTAAACACCAAGACCTTCTACTGGTCGTTGTTTTGTACTTCCTGTGAGAGTCTGAGGTGTAAGGTCTAAACACCAAGACCTTCTACTGGTCGTTGTTTTGTACTTCCTGTTAGAGTCTGAGGTGTCAGGTCTAAACACCAAGACCCTTCTACTGGTCACAACTTATTAAACTTCAGGGTCTATTATCAGCAGGGGACTCTCCAGATGTTCCTGGTTTTAATAGAACTACATACATGGAACTAGAAAGTATTGAATTGAGGGACGTGTGTGTTGTCATTTGTGTAAATCCTGGTGCTTCTCTCCTCGTGTTTTACCAGCCATCCAATCCTGGTGCTTCTCTCCTCGTGTTTTACCAGCCATCCAATCCTGGTGCTTCTGTCCTCGTGTTTTACCAGCCATCCAATCCTGGTGCTTCTCTCCTCGTGTTTTACCAGCCATCCAATCCTGGTGCTTCTGTCCTCGTGTTTTACCAGCCATCCAATCCTGCTGCTTCTCTCCTCGTGTTTTACCAGCCATCCAATCCTGGTGCTTCTCTCCTCATGTTTTACCAGCCATCCAATCCTGGTGCTTCTCTCCTCGTGTTTTACCAGCCATCCAATCCTGGTGCTTCTGTCCTCGTGTTTTACCAGCCATCCAATCCTGGTGCTTCTCTCCTCGTGTTTTACCAGCCATCCAATCCTGGTGCTTCTGTCCTCGTGTTTTACCAGCCATCCAATCCTGCTGCTTCTCTCCTCGTGTTTTACCAGCCATCCAATCCTGGTGCTTCTCTCCTCGTGTTTTACCAGCCATCCAATCCTGGTGCTTCTCTCCTCGTGTTTTACCAGCCATCCAATCCTGGTGCTTCTCTCCTCGTGTTTTACCAGCCATCCAATCCTGGTGCTTCTCTCCTCGTGTTTTACCAGCCATCCCATCCTGGTGCTTCTCTCCTCGTGTTTTACCAGCCATCCAATCCTGGTGCTTCTCTCCTCGTGTTTTACCAGCCATCCAATCCTGGTGCTTCTCTCCTCGTGTTTTACCAGCCATCCAATCCTGGTGCTTCTCTCCTCGTGTTTTACCAGCCATCCAATCCTGGTGCTTCTCTCCTCGTGTTTTACCAGCCATCCAATCCTGGTGCTTCTCTCCTCGTGTTTTACCAGCCATCCAATCCTGGTGCTTCTCTCCTCGTGTTTTACCAGCCATCCAATCCTGGTGCTTCTCTCCTCGTGTTTTACCAGCCATCCAATCCTGGTGCTTCTCTCCTCGTGTTTTACCAGCCATCCAATCCTGGTGCTTCTCTCCTCGTGTTTTACCAGCCATCCAATCCTGGTGCTTCTCTCCTCGTGTTTTACCAGCCATCCAATCCTGGTGCTTCTCTCCTCGTGTTTTACCAGCCATCCAATCCTGGTGCTTCTCTCCTCGTGTTTTACCAGCCATCCAATCTTGATGCTTCACAGTCACACACACAGTCACACTGATTCACACACACAGTCACACACACAGTCACACACACACAGTCACACACACACAGTCACACACACAGTCACACACACAGTCACACACACACACACACACTCTCACACACACACACACACACACACACTCTCACACACACACACTCACACACACACACACACACACACACACAGTCACACACACACAGTCACACACACACAGTCACACACACAGTCACACACACAGTCACACACACACAGTCACACACACACACAGTCACACACTAAGAGACTCTTTCCAGTTCATTAGTAAGAAAAATTAAAAACATTTTTTTTCATAAAAAACGATGAATTAATATTCTTTATTTATATATAATATATATCTCTTTGAAAATGTTCTGAAGAGAAACACAGGCAATTAAAAGTCACAGACGATTAACATGTCCTGAGTGGATACACACTGAATCCATTACACACACACACACACACACACACACACACACACACACACACACACACACACACACACACACACACACACACACACACACACACACACACACACACAGGGAAACACACACACACACACACACACACAGGGAAACACACACACACACAGGGAAACACACACACACACACAGAGAAACACACACACACACACAGAGAAACACACACACACACAGGGAAACACACACACACACAGAGAAACACACACACACACAGGGGAAAAAACACACACAGGGAAACAGACAGAGTGTCACAAGGGGAACATGTGATGTCACGTCTGTCTGATGTAGGGATCGTACTGCACAGAACAAACCCTTCTGTCACAACGTCAGCACGGAGGACCCACAATAAACACAACAAAATGTCACAACGTCAGCATGGAGGACCCACAATAAACACAACAAAATGTCACAACGTCAGCACGGAGGACCCACAATAAACACAACAATATGTCACAACGTCAGCACGGAGGACCCACAATAAACACAACAATACGTAGAGTGTCCACAGTGGAACACACAGTGGAACACACACAGTGGAACACACACAGTGGAACACACACAGTGGAACACACACAGTGGAACACACAGTGGAACACACACAGTGGAACACACAGTGGAACACACACAGTGGAACACACAGTGGAACACACACAGTGGAACACACAGTGGAACACACACAGTGGAACACACACGGTGGAACACACACGGTGGAACACACAGTGGAACACACAGTGGAACACACAGTGGAACACACACGGTGGAACACACAGTGGAACACACAGTGGAACACACAGTGGAACACACACAGTGGAACACACGGTGGAACACACGGTGGAACACACGGTGGAACACACACAGTGGAACACACAGTGGAACACACGGTGGAACACACGGTGGAACACACAGTGGAACACACAGTGGAACACACACAGTGGAACACACGGTGGAACACACAGTGGAACACACGGTGGAACACACACAGTGGAACACACGGTGGAACACACAGTGGAACACACGGTGGAACACACACAGTGGAACACACAGTGGAACACACACAGTGGAACACACACAGTGGAACACACAGTGGAACACACACAGTGGAACACACACAGTGGAACACACGGTGGAACACACACAGTGGAACACACAGTGGAACACACACAGACAGTGGAACACACACAGTGGAACACACACAGTGGAACGCACAGTGGAACACACAGTGGAACACACAGTGGAACACACAGTGGAACACACACAGTGGAACACACAGTGGAACACACACAGTGGAACACACACAGTGGAACACACACATCAGAACAAGTCTATAGGTACACTTCAACTATGACAGACAAAATGAGAAAAAAAATCCAGAAAATCATATTGTAGGATTTTTAATGAATTTATTTGCAAATTATGGTGGAAAATAAGTATTTGGTCACCTACAAACAAGCAAGATGTCTGGCTCTCACAGACCTGTAACTTCTTCTTTGAGGCTCCTCTGTCCTCCACTCGTTACCTGTATTACTGGCACCTGTTTGAACTTGTTATCATTTTGTCTGTCATAGTTGAAGTGTACCTATTATGAAAATTACAGGCCTCTCTCATATTTTTAAGTGGGAGAACTTGCACAATTGGTGGCTGACTAAATACTTCCTTGCCCCACTGTAACATTGGAATCAGTTATAGAATCCACGTCCCTCTACGGTTGTGAGGTCTGGGGTTCACCTACCAAGAATTCACTAAATGGGACAAATTGAGACTGCATGCAGAATAGTGACGGGGCCTGGCCCGGTCGTAGTGACGGAGCCCGGCCCGGTCGTAGTGACGGAGCCCGGCCCGGTCGTAGTGATGGAGCCTGACATGACCTCTCCCTCCTCCCCCCTCTCCCTCCCTTCCTCTCCCCTCCTCCTCTCCCTCCTCCCCCTGTAATAAAGGGCAGTATCCACCAGACTAACCTGGTGTAGTGATGACCTCTCCATGTCTGCTCACCTCCTCCTTCCCCCTTCTCCTCCTCCTCCTCCCCTCCCCCTGTAATAAAAGGGCAGTATCCACCAGACTAACCTGGCGTAATGATGACCTCTCCCTCCCCTCCTCCCCCTCCTCCTCCCCCTCCCTGTAATAGAGGGCAGTATCCACCAGACTAACCTGGCGTAGTGATGACCTCTCCCTCCCCTCCTCCCCCTCCTCCTCCCCTCCTCCCCCTGTAATAGAGGGCAGTATCCACCAGACTAACCTGGTGTAGTGATGACCTCTCCCTCCCCTCCTCCCCCTCCTCCTCCCCTCCTCCCCCTGTAATAGAGGGCAGTATCCACCAGACTAACCTGGCGTAGTGATGACCTCTCCATGTCCGCTCCCTCCTCCGCCTCTCCGTCCTTCCCTCCTCCTATCTCTCCATAGTAGAGGCTGAGGACCAGCTCCATGATCCTGATGAACATGGGCAGCTGCTGGTCTGTGATGGACAGCTTCAGGGACTCCACCATCGTCTGGATCTGACAGGAGGAAGAGGAGGCAGAGGAAACAGTTAACAAAGAGAGACGTCCAGACCAGGGCTCTCCAACCCTGTTCCTGTAGAGAGACGTGAAGACCGGGGCTCTCCAACCCTGTTCCTGTAGAGAGATGTGAAGACCAGGGCTCTCCAACCCTGTTCCTGTAGAGAGACGTGAAGACCAGGGCTCTCCAACCCTGTTCCTGTAGAGAGACGTGAAGACCAGGGCTCTCCAACCCTGTTCCTGTAGAGAGACGTGAAGACCTGGGCTCTCCAACCCTGTTCCTGTAGAGAGACGTCCAGACCGGGGCTCTCCAACCCTGTTCCTGTAGAGAGACGTGAAGACCAGGGCTCTCCAACCCTGTTCCTGTAGAGAGACATGAAGACCAGGGCTCTCCAACCCTGTTCCTGTAGAGAGACGTCCAGACCAGGGCTCTCCAACCCTGTTCCTGTAGAGAGACGTGAAGACCAGGGCTCTCCAACCC
This sequence comes from Oncorhynchus tshawytscha, assembly GCF_018296145.1. Classification (NCBI taxonomy): domain Eukaryota; kingdom Metazoa; phylum Chordata; class Actinopteri; order Salmoniformes; family Salmonidae; genus Oncorhynchus; species Oncorhynchus tshawytscha. Next base: position 44,966 of record NW_024609199.1, on the reverse strand, counting down.
TGTTCCTGTAGAGAGATGTGAAGACCAGGGCTCTCCAACCCTGTTCCTGTAGAGAGACGTGAAGACCAGGGCTCTCCAACCCTGTTCCTGTAGAGAGACGTGAAGACCGGGGCTCTCCATCCCTGTTCCTGTAGAGAGACGTGAAGACCAGGGCTCTCCAACCCTGTTCCTGTAGAGAGACGTGAAGACCGGGGCTCTCCATCCCTGTTCCTGTAGAGAGACGTGAAGACCAGGGCTCTCCAACCCTGTTCCTGTAGAGAGACGTGAAGACCTGGGCTCTCCAACCCTGTTCCTGTAGAGAGACGTGAAGACCGGGGCTCTCCATCCCTGTTCCTGTAGAGAGACGTGAAGACCAGGGCTCTCCAACCCTGTTCCTGTAGAGAGACGTGAAGACCGGGGCTCTCCAACCCTGTTCCTGTAGAGAGACGTGAAGACCGGGGCTCTCCAACCCTGTTCCTGTAGAGAGACGTGAAGACCAGGGCTCTCCAACCCTGTTCCTGTAGAGAGACGTGAAGACCGGGGCTCTCCAACCCTGTTCCTGTAGAGAGAGACGTGAAGACCAGGGCTCTCCATCCCTGTTCCTGTAGAGAGAGACGTGAAGACCGGGGCTCTCCAACCCTGTTCCTGTAGAGAGACGTCCAGACCAGGGCTCTCCAACCCTGTTCCTGTAGAGAGACGTCCAGACCAGGGCTCTCCAACCCTGTTCCTGTAGAGAGACGTCCAGACCAGGGCTCACCAACCCTATTCCTGTAGAGAGACGTCCAGACCGGGGCTCTCCAACCCTGTTCCTGTAGAGAGACGTCCAGACCGGGGCTCTCCAACCCTGTTCCTGTAGAGAGACGTCCAGACCAGGGCTCTCCAACCCTGTTCCTGTAGAGAGACGTGAAGACCTGGGCTCTCCAACCCTGTTCCTGTAGAGAGAGACGTGAAGACCAGGGCTCTCCAACCCTGTTCCTGTAGAGAGACGTGAAGACCAGGGCTCTCCAACCCTGTTCCTGTAGAGAGATGTGAAGACCAGGGCTCTCCAACCCTGTTCCTGTAGAGAGACATGAAGACCAGGGCTCTCCAACCCTGTTCCTGTAGAGAGACGTGAAGACCAGGGCTCTCCAACCCTGTTCCTGTAGAGAGACGTGAAGACCGGGGCTCTCCAACCCTGTTCCTGTAGAGAGACGTGAAGACCGGGGCTCTACCCCTGTTCCTGTAGAGAGACGTGAAGACCAGGGCTCTCCAACCCTGTTCCTGTAGAGAGACGTCCAGACCAGGGCTCTCCAACCCTGTTCCTGTAGAGAGACGTCCAGACCAGGGCTCTCCAACCCTGTTCCTGTAGAGAGAAGTCCAGACCGGGGCTCTCCAACCCTGTTCCTGTAGAGAGACGTGAAGACCGGGGCTCTCCAACCCTGTTCCTGTAGAGAGACATGAAGACCAGGGCTCTCCAACCCTGTTCCTGTAGAGAGACGTGAAGACCGGGGCTCTCCAACCCTGTTCCTGTAGAGAGACGTCCAGACCAGGTCTGTGTGTCTCAGACAGACAGACAGACAGACAGACAGACAGACAGACAGACAGACAGACAGACAGACAGTAGGTCTGTGCGTCTCAGACAGACAGTAGGTCTGTGCGTCTCAGACAGTCAGTAGGTCTGTGCGTCTCAGACAGACAGACAGACAGACAGACAGACAGACAGACAGACAGACAGACAGACAGACAGACAGACAGACAGACAGTAGGTCTGTGCGTCTCAGACAGACAGACAGACAGACAGACAGACAGACAGACAGACCAGACAGACAGACAGACAGACAGACAGACAGACCAGACAGACCAGACAGACAGACAGACAGACAGACAGACAGACAGACAGACAGACAGACGGTCGGTGCGTCTCACCTTGATGACAGCAGGGATCTTAGAGTTGATGTTCTGGTAGGTGAAGTGGAGTCGGGTCCTGAAGGAACACTTGTAGAGGAGAGGATCCTGGTAGAACTGGATCTTTCCACTGCCGTTCCTCTTATCCAGACACACCGTACAGTCACTGAAGTTGATCACTTTACGAAGCACCAGGTCAGGAGCTGGGGGGGGGACAGGGGGGACAAGACACTTAGTCAACATATAAATCACATTTATTTAATGAGGCAAGTCAGTTAAGAACAAATTCTTATTTGTAATGACGGCCTACTCCGGGCAAAATCCGGAAGATGCTGGGTCGATTGGTGGGAGTCCTAAACACGGCCGGTTGTGATACAGACAGGATTTGAACCAGGGTGTCTGTAGTGACGCCTCTTGCACTGAGATGCGCCACTCGGGAGACCAATACACATGCTTGTGTTCCCAGCTCCAACAGTACAGTAATATCTAACTAAATGCTTGTGTTCCTAGCTCCAACAGTACAGTAATATCTAACTAAATGCTTGTGTTCCTAGCTCCAACAGTACAGTAATATCTAACTAAATGCTTGTGTTCCTAGCTCCAACAGTACAGTAATATCTAACTAAATGCTTGTGTTCCTAGCTCCAACAGTACAGTAGTATCTAACTAAATGCTTGTGTTCCTAGCTCCAACAGTACACTAGTATCTAACTAAATGCTTGTTTTCCTAGCTCCAACAATGCAGTAATATCTAACTAAATGCTTGTGTTCCTAGCTCCAACAGTACAGTAGTATCTAACCAAATGCTTGTGTTCCTAGCTCCAACAGTGCAGTAATAGCTAACTAAATGCTTGTGTTCCTAGCTCCAACAGTACAGTAGTATCTAACTAAATGCTTGTGTTCCTAGCTCCAACAGTAATATCTAACTAAATGCTTGTGTTCCCAGCTCCAACAGTAATATCTAACTAAATGCTTGTGTTCCCAGCTCCAACAGTAATATCTAACTAAATGCTTGTGTTTCTAGCTCCAACAGTAATATCTAACTAAATGCTTGTGTTCCTAGCTCCAACAGTAATATCTAACTAAATGCTTGTGTTCCCAGCTCCAACAGTACAGTAATATCTAACTAAATGCTTGTGTTCCCAGCTCCAACAGTACAGTAATATCTAACTAAATGCTTGTGTTTCTAGCTCCAACAGTACAGTAATATCTAACTAAATGCTTGTGTTCCTAGCTCCAACAGTAATATCTAACTAAATGCTTGTGTTTCTAGCTCCAACAGTACAGTAATATCTAACTAAATGCTTGTGTTTCTAGCTCCAACAGTAGTATCTAACTAAATGCTTGTGTTCCCAGCTCCAACAGTACAGTAATATCTAACTAAATGCTTGTGTTCCCAGCTCCAACAGTACAGTAATATCTAACTAAATGCTTGTGTTTCTAGCTCCAACAGTACAGTAATATCTAACTAAATGCTTGTGTTCCTAGCTCCAACAGTAATATCTAACTAAATGCTTGTGTTTCTAGCTCCAACAGTGCAGTAATATCTAACTAAATGCTTGTGTTTCTAGCTCCAACAGTACAGTAATATCTAACTAAATGCTTGTGTTTCTAGCTTCAACAGTAATATCTAACTAAATGCTTGTGTTCCTAGCTCCAACAGTAATATCTAACTAAATGCTTGTGTTCCCAGCTCCAACAGTGCAGTAGTATCTAACTAAATGCTTGTGTTCCTAGCTCCAACAGTGCAGTAATATCTAACTAAATGCTTGTGTTTCTAGCTCCAACAGTACAGTAATATCTAACTAAATGCTTGTGTTCCTAGCTCCAACAGTGCAGTAGTATCTAACTAAATGCTTGTGTTCCTAGCTCCAACAGTAGTATCTAACTAAATGCTTGTGTTCCTAGCTCCAACAGTACAGTAATATCTAACTAAATGCTTGTGTTTCTAGCTCCAACAGTACAGTAATATCTAACTAAATGCTTGTGTTCCTAGCTCCAACAGTAATATCTAACTAAATGCTTGTGTTCCTAGCTCCAACAGTGCAGTAATATCTAACTAAATGCTTGTGTTCCTAGCTCCAACAGTAATATCTAACTAAATGCTTGTGTTCCTAGCTCCAACAGTAGTATCTAACTAAATGCTTGTGTTCCTAGCTCCAACAGTAATATCTAACTAAATGCTTGTGTTCCCAGCTCCAACAGTACAGTAGTATCTAACTAAATGCTTGTGTTCCTAGCTCCAACAGTGCAGTAATATCTAACTAAATGCTTGTGTTTCTAGCTCCAACAGTACAGTAATATCTAACTAAATGCTTGTGTTCCTAGCTCCAACAGTACAGTAATATCTAACTAAATGGTTGTGTTCCTAGCTCCAACAGTGATATCTAACTAAATGCTTGTGTTCCTAGCTCCAACAGTGATATCTAACTAAATGCTTGTGTTTCTAGCTCCAACAGTGCAGTAGTATCTAACTAAATGCTTGTGTTCCTAGCTCCAACAGTGCAGTAGTATCTAACTAAATGCTTGTGTTCCTAGCTCCAACAGTAGTATCTAACTAAATGCTTGTGTTCCTAGCTCCAACAGTGCAGTAATATCTAACTAAATGCTTGTGTTCCTAGCTCCAACAGTAATATCTAACTAAATGCTTGTCTTCCTAGCTCCAACAGTAGTATCTAACTAAATGCTTGTGTTCCTAGCTCCAACAGTGCAGTAGTATCTAACTAAATGCTTGTGTTCCTAGCTCCAACAGTGCAGTAGTATCTAACTAAATGCTTGTGTTCCTAGCTCCAACAGTACAGTAGTATCTAACTAAATGCTTGTGTTCCTAGCTCCAACAGTGATATCTAACTAAATGCTTGTTCCCAGCTCCAACAGTGCAGTAGTATCTAACTAAATGCTTGTGTTCCCAGCTCCAACAGTGATATCTAACTAAATGCTTGTGGTCCTAGCTCCAACAGTGATATCTAACTAAATGCTTGTGTTTCTAGCTCCAACAGTGCAGTAGTATCTAACTAAATGCTTGTGTTCCTAGCTCCAACAGTGCAGTAGTATCTAACTAAATGCATGTGTTCCTAGCTCCAACAGTAGTATCTAACTAAATG
>NW_024609199.1:0-35000 GCF_018296145.1 Oncorhynchus tshawytscha | reverse complement strand
TCCCTACCCCAGAACCAACACGCTGTGTACTGACTGTCCTACCCCAGAACCAACACACTGTGTACTGACTGTTCTACCCCAGAACCAACACACTATACCTGGTTAACAGGTGTGTGTCCCCTACCACTACTAGAGTCCTGGTTAACAGGTGTGTGTGTCCCTATATAGTCCACTACTAGAGTCCTGGTTAACAGGTGTGTGTGTCCCTATATAGTCCACTACTAGAGTCCTGGTTAACAGGTGCGTGTGTCCCTATATAGTCCACTACTAGAGTCCTGGTTAACAGGTGCGTGTGTGTCCCTATATAGTTCACTACTAGAGTCCTGGTTAACAGGTGCGTGTGTGTCCTATATAGTTCACTACTAGAGTCCTGGTTAACAGGTGTGTGTGTCCCCTATATAGTTCACTACTAGAGTCCTGGTTAACAGGTGTGTGTGTCCCTATATAGTCCACTACTAGAGTCCTGGTTAATAGGTGTGTGTCCCCTATGTAGTCTACTACTAGAGTCCTGGTTAACAGGTGTGTGTCTCCTATATAGTCCAGGTTAACAGGTGTGTGTATTCCTGGTTAGTCCAGGTTAACAGGTGTGTGTCCCTATATAGTCCACTACTAGAGTCCTGGTTAACAGGTGTGTGTGTGTCCTATATAGTCCACTACTAGGGTCCTGGTTAATAGGTGTGTGTGTCCTATATAGTTCACTACTAGAGTCCTGGTTAATAGGTGTGTGTGTCCCTATATAGTCCACTACTAGAGTCCTGGTTAACAGGTGTGTGTGTCCCCTATACAGTCCACTACTAGAGTCCTGGTTAACAGGTGTGTGTGTCCCCTATATAGTCCACTACTAGAGTCCTGGTTAACAGGTGTGTGTGTCCCTATATAGTCCACTACTAGAGTCCTGGTTAACAGGTGTGTGTGTCCCCTATATAGTCCACTACTAGAGTCCTGGTTAACAGGTGTGTGTGTCCCTATATAGTCCACTACTAGAGTCCTGGTTAACAGGTGCGTGTGTGTCCTATATAGTTCACTACTAGAGTCCTGGTTAACAGGTGTGTGTGTCCCTATATAGTCCTGGTTAACAGGTGTGTGTGTCCCTATATAGTCCTGGTTAACAGGTGTGTGTGTCCCTATATAGTCCTGGTTAACAGGTGTGTCCCCTATACAGTCCACTACTAGAGTCCTGGCTAACAGGTGTGTCTCTCCTATATAGTCCTGGTTAACAGGTGTGTGTGTGTTCCCTATATAGTCCTGGTTAACAGGTGTGTGTGTCCCCTATATAGTCCACTACTAGAGTCCTGGCTAACAGGTGTGTGTGTCCCCTATATAGTCCACTACTAGAGTCCTGGTTAACAGGTGTGTGTGTCCCCTATATAGTCCACTACTAGAGTCCTGGTTAACAGGTGCGTGTGTCCCCCTATATAGTCCACTACTAGAGTCCTGGTTAACAGGTGCGTGTGTGTCCTATATAGTCCAGTACTAGAGTCCTGGTTAACAGGTGTGTGTGTACTATATAGTCCACTACTAGATTCCTGGGTAACAGGTGTGTGTGTCCCTATATAGTCCACTACTAGAGTCCTGGTTAATAGGTGTGTGTCCCCTATGTAGTCCACTCCTAGAGTCCTGGTTAACAGGTGTGTGTGTGTCCTATGTAGTCCACTACTAGAGTCCTGGTTAACAGGTGTGTCTCTCCTATATAGTCCTGGTTAACAGGTGTGTGTGTCCTATATAGTCCAGGTTAACAGGTGTGTGTCCCCTATATAGTCCACTACTAGAGTCCTGGTTAACAGGTGTGTGTGTCCTATATAGTCCACTACTAGAGTCCTGGTTAACAGGTGTGTGTGTGTCGTATATAGTCCACTACTAGGTCCTGGTTAACAGGTGTGTGTGTGTCGTATATAGTCCACTACTAGAGTCCTGGTTAACAGGTGTGTGTGTCCTATATAGTCCACAACTAGAGTCCTGGTTAACAGGTGTGTGTGTCCCCTATATAGTCCACTACCAGAGTCCTGGTTAACAGGTGTGTGTCCCCTATATAGCCCACTACCAGAGTCCTGGTTAACAGGTGTGTGTGTCCCCTATATAGTCCAGGTACAGGTGTGTCCCCTATATAGTCCATGTTAACAGGTGTGTCCCCTATATAGTCCAGGTACAGGTGTGTCCCCTATATAGTCCATGTTAACAGGTGTGTCCCTATATAGGCCAATATTAACACGTGTTTCCCCTATGTAGTCCAGGTACAGGTGTGTTCCCTTTATAGTCCAGGTTAACAGGTGTGTCCCCTATATAGTCCATGTTAACAGGCGTGTCCCCTATATAGTCAGGTACAGGTGTGTCCCCTATATAGTCCAGGTACAGGTGTGTCCCCTATATAGTCCAGGTTAACAGGTGTGTTCCTATATAGTCCAGGTTAACAGGTGTGTCCCCTATATAGTCCAGGTTAACAGGTGTGTCCCCTATATAGTCCAGGTACAGGTGTGTCTCCTATATAGAGGTTAACAGGTGTGTGTGTATTCCCTATATAGTCCAGGTTAACAGGTGTGTGTGTGTCTATATAGTCCTGGTTAACAGGTGTGTCCCCTATACAGTCCACTACTAGAGTCCTGGTTAACAGGTGTGTGTGTGTCCTATATAGTCCACTACTAGAGTCCTGGTTAACAGGTGGGTGTCCCCTATATAGTCCTCTTAGAGTCCTGGTTAACAGGTGTGTCCCCTATACAGTCCACTACTAGAGTCCTGGTTAACAGGTGTGTGTCCCCTATATAGTCCACTACTAGAGTCCTGGTTAACAGGTGTGTGTGTCCCTATATAGTCCACTACTAGAGTCCTGGTTAACAGGTGTGTGTGTCCCCTATATAGTCCAGTACTAGAGTCCTGGTTAACAGGTGTGTGTGTACCCTATATAGTCCACTACTAGGTCCTGGTTAACAGGTGTGTGTGTGTCCTATATAGTCCACTACTAGAGTCCTGGTTAACAGGTGTGTGTGTCCCTATATAGTCCACTACTAGAGTCCTGGTTAATAGGTGTGTGTCCCTATATAGTCCACTACTAGAGTCCTGGTTAACAGGTGTGTGTCCCTATGTAGTCCACTACTAGAGTCCTGGTTAACAGGTGTGTGTGTGTCCTATATAGTCCACTACTAGATTCCTGGGTAACAGGTGTATGTGTCCCTATATAGTCCACTACTAGAGTCCTGGTTAACAGGTGTGTGTGTCCTATATAGTCCAGTACTAGAGTCCTGGTTAACAGGTGTGTGTGTCCTATATAGTCCACTACTAGGTCCTGGTTAACAGGTGTGTGTGTGTCCTATATAGTCCACTACTAGATTCCTGGGTAACAGGTGTGTGTGTCCCTATATAGTCCACTACTAGAGTCCTGGTTAACAGGTGTGTCCCTATATAGTCCACTACTAGAGTCCTGGTTAACAGGTGTGTGTCCCTATGTAGTCCACTACTAGAGTCCTGGGTAACAGGTGTGTGTGTCCCTATATAGTCCACTACTAGAGTCCTGGTTAATAGGTGTGTGTCCCTATATAGTCCACTACTAGAGTCCTGGTTAACAGGTGTGTCTCTCCTATATAGTCCTGGTTAACAGGTGTGTGTGTGTTCCCTATATAGTCCAGGTTAACAGGTGTGTGTCCCCTATATAGTCCACTACTAGAGTCCTGGTTAACAGGTGTGTGTGTGTCCTATATAGTCCACTACTAGAGTCCTGGTTAACAGGTGTGTGTGTGTGTGTCCTATATAGTCCACTACTAGAGTCCTGGTTAACAGGTGTGTGTGTGTCGTATATAGTCCACTACTAGGGTCCTGGTTAACAGGTGTGTGTGTGTCGTATATAGTCCACTACTAGAGTCCTGGTTAACAGGTGTGTGTGTCCTATATAGTCCACTACTAGAGTCCTGGTTAACAGGTGTGTGTCCCTATATAGTCCACAACTAGAGTCCTGGTTAACAGGTGTGTGTGTCCCCTATATAGTCCACTACCAGAGTCCTGGTTAACAGGTGTGTGTGTCCCTATATAGCCCACTACCAGAGTCCTGGTTAACAGGTGTGTGTGTCCCCTATATAGTCCAGGTACAGGTGTGTCCCCTATATAGTCCATGTTAACAGGTGTGTCCCCTATATAGTCCAGGTACAGGTGTGTCCCCTATATAGTCCATGTTAACAGGTGTGTCCCTATATAGTAGTCCATGTTAACAGGTGTGTCCCCTATGTAGTCCAGGTACAGGTGTGTCCCCTATATAGTCCAGGTACAGGTGTGTTCCCTTTATAGTCCAGGTTAACAGGTGTGTCCCCTATATAGTCCATGTTAACAGGCGTGTCCCCTATATAGTCCAGGTACAGGTGTGTCCCCTATATAGTCCAGGTACAGGTGTGTCCCCTATATAGTCCAGGTTAACAGGTGTGTTCCCTATATAGTCCAGGTTAACAGGTGTGTCCCCTATATAGTCCAGGTTAACAGGTGTGTCCCCTATATAGTCCAGGTACAGGTGTGTCCCTATACAGTCCAGGTTAACAGGTGTGTGTGTTCCCTATATAGTCCAGGTACAGGTGTGTTCCCTATATAGTCCAGGTACAGGTGTGTCCCCTATATAGTCCAGGTTAACATGTGTGTTCCCTATAGTCCAGGTTAACAGGTGTGTCCCCTATATAGTCCAGGTTAACAGGTGTGTTCCCTATATAGTCCAGGTTAACAGGTGTGTCCCCTATATAGTCCAGGTACAGGTGTGTCCCCTATATAGTCCAGGTACAGGTGTGTTCCCTATATAGTCCAGGTACAGGTGTGTTCCTATATAGTCCAGGTACAGGTGTGTTCCCTATATAGTCCAGGTTAACAGGTGTGTTCCCTATATAGTCCATGTTAACCAGGCGTGTCCCCTATATAGTCCAGGTTAACAGGTGTGTCCCCTATATAGTCCAGGTACAGGTGTGTTCCCTATATAGTCCAGGTACAGGTGTGTTCCCTATATAGTCCAGGTACAGGTGTGTGTGCAGACAGCTGACCTGTGATGTCCATGAAGGCTCGGTCCCAGAACTCGTGGACGGTGTAACTCTCAGCAGAGGTGATGTTGACCGACAGGACGATGTCGTCCTCAACGTACTTCAAGATCAGGTTGTTGACCACAATGTTGACGTTGTTCACCACCCGACGGATTAGACTCTGGACGTAGCCTGGAGACACACACACACACACACACCATTAATTCAGTGTTAATACCCAGTGAAACAGAGACAAGTGTAATTCAGAGCTTCCTTAAAGCAACATTCCCTGGGAGCTAACCCTGACCCCTGATCTCTACCCTAACCCCCTAACCTCTCCTCTAACCCTGACCTCTCCTCTAACCCTGACCTCTCCTCTAACCCTGACCTATCTCTCAGACTCTAACCCTGACCTCTCTCCTCCTCTCAGACTCTAACCCTGACCCTCTCCGACTCTAACCCTGATCTCTCCTCTCAGACTCTAACCCTGACCTCTCCACTCCTCTCAGACTCTAACCCTGACCTCTCCTCTCCTCAGAATCTAACCCTGACCTCTCCTCTCCTCAGAATCTAACCCTGACCTCTCCTCTCCTCAGAATCTAACCCTGACCTCTCCTCTTAGACTCTAACCCTGACCTCTCCTCTTAGACTCTAACCCTGATCTCTCCTCTTAGACTCTAACCCTGACGTCTCCTCTCCTCAGAATCTAACCCTGACCTCTCCTCCTCTCAGACTCTAACCCTGACGTCTCCTCTCCTCAGAATCTAACCCTGACCTCTCCTCAGACTCTAACCCTGACCTCTCCACTCCTCTCAGACTCTAACCCTGACCTCTCCACTCCTCTCAGACTCTAACCCTGACCTCTCCTCTTAGACTCTAACCCTGACGTCTCCTCTCCTCAGAATCTAACCCTGACCTCTCCACTCCTCTCAGACTCTAACCCTGACCTCTCCTCTCCTCAGAATCTAACCCTGACCTCTCCTCAGACTCTAACCCTGACCTCTCCACTCCTCTCAGAATCTAACCCTGACCTCTCCACTCCTCTCAGACTCTAACCCTGACCTCTCCTCTTAGACTCTAACCCTGACGTCTCCTCTCCTCTCAGAATCTAACCCTGACGTCTCCTCTCCTCAGAATCTAACCCTGACCTCTCCTCTCCTCTCAGACTCTAACCCTGACCTCTCCTCAGAATCTAACCCTGACCTCTCCTCTCCTCAGACTCTAACCCTGACCTCTCCTCTCAGACTCTACTCTACCCTGACCTCTCCTCTGACTCTAACCCTGACCTCTCCTCTCCTCAGACTAACCATAACCTCCTGGCTCTGCGTGGGCTCGTAAATAAGCTCAGAGTCTGACATGTTATTTATTGTCACAGTGTGTCCCTTGGACATGAGCAGTTAAATTAGCTAAATATCCAGAAGAAAACAGTGTTACTCCAGTCCAGCGCCACAAATCTTCAGTGAATTCTCTCTCGTCTTCCCTCGGATGTGGAGCTCAGTCGAACCAGAACTATGTACAGCAGCAGGCCTCCACCTCCCTCCTCCTCCTCCCTCCACCACCACGCCTCGTAGACATTACCACCACTCAGGAGACTACATGCTCTCTGAAACATACAGACACTAGCTCCCTACTCCTCCTCCCTCCTCTCCCTCCTCCCAAACTCCTCCATCCCACCACCCCCAACTCTCCCTCCCTCCCTCCCTCCTCCATACTCCCTCCACTCCCTGTGCTCTCCTCTCCATACTCCCTCCACTCAAACTCCTCTATCCCACCACCCCCAACTCTCCCTCCTCCCAAATTCCTCTATCCCACCACCCCCCACTCTCCCTCCTCTCCCTCCCTCCACCCTCCTCCCTCCCTCATCTCCCTTCCACCACTCTCCCTCCCTCCACCCTCCTCCCAAACTCCTCTATCCCACTCTCCCTCCCTCCCTCCACCCTCCCTCCCTCCACTCCCTCCTCCCACCTCCCACCACTCTCCCTCCTCTCCCTGGACCAGCCTTTATACTGGACTCCTTGGTTAACCATGTCTCTGTAAGGCAGTACCAACTGATCCTGGACCAGCCTTTATACTGGACTCCTTGGTTAACCATGTCTCTGTAGGGCTGTAGCTGATCCTGGACCAGCCTTTATACTGGACTCCTTGGTTAACCATGTCTCTGTAAGGCTGTACCAACTGATCCTGGACCAGCCTTTATACTGGACTCCTTGGTTAACCATGTCTCTGTAAGGCTGTACCAACTGATCCTGGACCAGCCTTTATACTGGACTCCTTGGTTAACCATGTCTCTGTAAGGCTGTACCAACTGATCCTGGACCAGCCTTTATACTGGACTCCTTGGTTAACCATGTCTCTGTAAGGCAGTACCAACTGATCCTGGACCAGCCTTTATACTGGACTCCTTGGTTAGAACAGAAGTCCATGAATAGAGGGACTGTTCTGATATTTTCACACGACCAAAACACACATGTACAACGTTATGTGTGTGTGTGTGTGCGTGGTGTGTGTGTGTGCGTGGTGTGTGTGTGTGTGTGTGCGTGGTGTGTGTGTGTGTGTGTGTGTGTGTGTGTGTGTGTGTGGTGTTGGGGTCAGTCAGAAGGTTCCTGTCACACCTGCAGACTGAGCTCTGAGCTGGGCAGTAAAACAGCCTCCTGCTATTTCCACTCTGGATCTAATTTACCTGTTTCACCACCGACCGAGGCCCACTCCCCGCGCCCGGTCAGCCCAGAGCCCTCCACCGCAAACCCCAGCCCTCCACCCCAACCCCCAGCCCTCCACCCCAACCCCCAGCCCTCCACTCCAACCCCCACCCCTCCACCCCAACCCCAGCCCTCCACCCCAACCCCCAGCCCTCCACCCCAACCCCCAGCCCTCCACTCCAACCCCAGCCCTCCACTCCAACCCCACCCCTCCACTCCAACCCCAGCCCTCCACTCCAACCCCCAGCCCTCCACCCCAACCCTCCACCCCAACCCCCAGCCCTCCACTCCAACCCTCCACCCCAACCCCCAGCCCTCCACCCCAACCCCTCCACCCCACCCCAACCCCCACTCCAACCCCCAGCCCTCCACCCCAACCCCAGCCCTCCACCCCAACCCCAGCCCAGCCCTCCACTCCAACCCCCAGCCCTCCACTCCAACCCCCAGCCCTCCACTCCAACCCCAGCCCTCCACTCCAATCCCCAGCCCTCCACTCCAATCCCCAGCCCTCCACTCCAACCCCCATCCCTCCACCCCAACCCCCAGCCCTCCACTCCAACCCCTAGCCCTCCACCCCAACCTTCCACCCCAACCCCCAGCCCTCCACCCCAACCCCTCCACCCCAGCCCTCCACCCCAACCCCCCACCAACCCCCAGCCCTCCAACCCAACCCCCAGCCCTCCACCCCAACCCTTCCACCCCACCCCAACCCCCAGCCCTCCACCCCAACCCCTCCACCCCACCCCCCCCCAGCCCTCCACTCCAACCCCCAGCCCTCCACCCCAAGCCCTCCACCCCAACCCCTAGCCCTCCACCCCAACCCCCAACCCCTCCACCCCAACCCCTCCACCCCAACCCCTCCACTCCAACCCCTAGCCCTCCACCCCCAACCCCTCCACCCCCAACCCCTAGCCCTCCCCCCAACCCCTCCACCCCAACCCCTCCACCCCAACCCCTAGCCCTCCACCCCAACCCCCAGCCCTCCACCCCAACCCCACCCTGCTCTGTGAGCCTTCGTGCTGCTCTAAACCTCTGTAAACAATTGACACAGCCAGCACCTGTGCCTCAGCCCACAGGGAGGAAGCCCACTTAAAACTGTTCAACCATAAAATGACTGGAAAAAACAACTTTTATATGAGCTCAGCAACACAGAGCCAAGTCAAGTAGTCTCCTCTGTGGAATACAGGACCAGACTACTTGATGAGCTCAGCAACACAGACCCAAGTCAAGTAGTCTCCTCTGTGGAATACAGGACCAGACTACTTGATGAGCTCAGCAACACAGACCCAATTCAAGTAGTCTCCTCTGTGGAATACAGGACCAGACTACTTGATGAGCTCAGCAACACAGACCCAAGTCAAGTAGTCTCCTCTGTGGAATACAGGACCAGACTACTTGATGAGCTCAGCAACACAGACCCAAGTGTGTGAATGGTTCTGGATCTGAATGGTTTTGGATCTGAATGGTTCAGGGTCTGAATGGTTCAGGGTCTGAATGGTTCTGGGTCTGAATGGTTCAGGGTCTGAATGGTTCAGGGTCTGAATGGTTCTGGGTCTGAATGGTTCTGGGTCTGAATGGTTCTGGGTCTGAATGGTTATGGGCCTGAATGGTTCTGGATCTGAATGGTTCAGGGTCTGAATGGTTCAGGGTCTGAATGGTTCTGGATCTGAATGGTTCTGGATCTGAATGGTTCTGGATCTGAATGGTTCTGGATCTGAATGGTTCTGGATCTGAATGGTTCTGGATCTGAATGGTTCTGGATCTGAATGGTTCTGTGTCTGAATGGTTCTGGATCTGAATGGTTCAGGGTCTGAATGATTCAGGGTCTGAATGGTTCTGGGTCTGAATGGTTCTGGGTCTGAATGGTTCAGGGTCTGAATGGTTCAGGGTCTGAATGGTTCTCTCTTCTTTCAAACTACCTGTGAGTTCTATTGACTGCTGAATTCAACACTCAACAAACAAGAGCTTTCATCCCTCTTCCAAGAGAAATGCCCAAACTTCACTAAACTTTTGCCACAAAGTTGGAAACACAGAATCATCTAGAATGTCATTGTATGCTGTAGCGTTAAGATTTCCCTTCACTGGAACTAAGGGGCCTGAACCATGAAAAACAGCCCCAGACCATTATTTATCATCCACCAAACTTTACAGTTGGCACTATGCATTGGGACAGGTAGCGTTGCCCTGGCATCCGCCAAACCCAGATTTGTCCGTCGGACTTGCCAGATGGTGAAGCGTGATTCATCACTCCAGAGAACGTGTTTCCACTGCTGAGTCCAAAAGAGGTGAGCTTTACACCACTCCAGCCGATGCTTGGCATTACGCATGGTGATCTTAGGTTTGTGTGCGGCTGCTCAGCCATGGAAACCCATTTCATGAAGCTCCCGACCTATATATATATATAGTGCATAGACCTTGTTAAAACAGAAATGCTTGGCTACTGTTAAACAGGCCCTGTGTAACACAACCACACACTGTATACTATAACTCACACTGTTATAAATCCCCATTTACATCTCCAACTAAGAGTCATGTATTGTCGTCCAGCTGAAAGCAGTGGGTGGTGATACAGCACGGAGTTTCCCCAGAGCACGGAGGTTTCCCCAGAGTGGGTGGTGATACAGCACGGAGGTTTCCCCAGAGCACGGAGGTTTCCCCAGAGCACGGAGGTTTCCCCAGAGTGGGTGGTGATACAGCACGGAGGTTTCCCAGAGTGGGTTCCCCAGAGTGGGTTGTGATACAGCACGGAGGTTTCCCAGAGTGGGTTCCCCAGAGTGGGTTGTGATACAGCACGGAGGTTTCCCAGAGTGGGTTCCCCAGAGTGGGTTGTGATATAGCACGGAGGTTCCCCAGAGTGGGTTGTGATACAGCACGGAGGTTCCCCAGAGTGGGTGGTGATACAGCACGGAGGTTTCCCCAGAGTGGGTGGTGATACAGCACGGAGGTTTCCCAGAGTGGGTTCCCCAGAGTGGGTTGTGATACAGCACGGAGGTTTCCCAGAGTGGGTTGTGATACAGCACAGAGGTTCCCCAGAGTGGGTTGTGATACAGCACGGAGGTTCCCCAGAGTGGGTTGTGATACAGCACGGAGGTTTCCCAGAGTGGGTACTGATACAGCATGGAGGTTTCCCAGAGTGGGTGGTGATACAGCACGGAGGTTCTCCAGAGTGGGTTGTGATACAGCACGGAGGTTCCCCAGAGTGGGTTGTGATGCAGCACGGAGGTTTCCCCAGAGTGGGTTGTGATATAGCACGGAGGTTTCCCAGAGTGGGTTGATATAGCACGGAGGTTTCCCCAGAGTGGGTTGTGATGCAGCACGGAGGTTTCCCCAGAGTGGGTTGTGATGCAGCACGGAGGTTTCCCCAGAGTGGGTTGTGATGCAGCACGGAGGTTTCCCAGAGTGGGTTGTGATACAGCACAGAGGTTCCCCAGAGTGGGTTGTGATACAGCACGGAGGTTCCCCAGAGTGGGTGGTGATACAGCACGGAGGTTTCCCCAGAGTGGGTGGTGATACAGCACGGAGGTTTCCCCAGAGTGGGTGGTGATACAGCACGGAGGTTTCCCCAGAGTGGGTTGTGATGCAGCACGGAGGTTTCCCCAGAGTGGGTTGTGATGCAGCACGGAGGTTTCTCCAGACAGGCTATTTCAACACTATAAAAACTGCAGTTTACAGTCTGGCTGGCCGACAGCTACACTGTCCATATAATCCTGAGCTTTTTATTCTCTACAATTTAATTACAGATTAAGAGGTTTACAACAACTCTCACTCTCCATTCCTCAGCTCCTGGCGACTCACTGGTCTAGACCCAGCTCTACTGGTCTGGGATACTGGTCTACTGGTCTGGGATACTGGTCTACTGGTCTGGGATACTGGTCTAGACCCAGCTCTACTGGTCTGGGAAACAGGTCTGCACCCAGCTCTACTGGTCTGGGATACTGGTCTACACCCAGCTCTACTGGTCTGGGAAACAGGTCTACTGGTCTGGGATACTGCTCTACTGGTCTGGGATACTGCTCTACTGGTCTGGGATACTGGTCTACACCCAGCTCTACTGGTCTGGGATACTGGTCTACACCCAGCTCTACTGGTCTGGGATACTGGTCTACTGGTCTGGGAAACAGGTCTGCACCCAGGTCTACTGGTCTGGGAAACAGGTCTACTGGTCTGGGATACTGGTCTACACCCAGCTCTACTGGTCTGGGAAACAGGTCTGCACCCAGGTCTACTGGTCTGGGATACTGGTCTACTGGTCTGGGATACTGGTCTACACCCAGCTCTACTGGTCTGGGAAACAGGTCTGCACCCAGCTCTACTGGTCTGGGAAACAGGTCTACACCCAGCTCTACTGGTCTGGGAAACAGGTCTGCACCCAGCTCTACTGGTCTGGGAAACAGGTCTGCACCCAGCTCTACTGGTCTGGGAAACAGGTCTCACACCCAGCTCTACTGGTCTGGGAAACAGGTCTGCACCCAGCTCTACTGGTCTGGGAAACAGGTCTACACCCAGCTCTACTGGTCTGGGATACTGGTCTACACCCAGCTCTACTGGTCTGGGAAACAGGTCTGCACCCAAGTCTACTGGTCTGGGAAACAGGTCTGCACCCAGCTCTACTGGTCTGGGAAACAGGTCTGCACCCAGGTCTACTGGTCTGGGATACTGGTCTACACCCAGCTCTACTGGTCTGGGATACTGCTCTACTGGTCTGGGATACTGCTCTACTGGTCTGGGATACTGGTCTACACCCAGCTCTACTGGCCTGGGAAACTGGTCTACACCCAGCTCTACTGGTTGACATGGTAGTAAATTGTAAGTAAGTTGACATGGTAGTAAATTGTAAGTAAGTTGACATGGTAGTAAATGAGAGGTAAGTTGACATGGTAGTAAATTGTAAGTAAGTTGACATGGTAGTATATGAGTGGTACGTTGACATGGTAGTAAATGAGTGGTAAGTTGACATGGTAGTAAATGAGTGGTAAGTTGACATGGTAGTAAATGAGTGGTAAGTTGACATGGTAGTAAATGAGAGGTAGGTTGACATGGTAGTAAATGAGTGGTAAGTTGACATGGTAGTAAATGAGAGGTAGGTTGACATGGTAGTAAATGAGTGGTAGGTTGACATGGTAGTAAATGAGTGGTAGGTTGACATGGTAGTAAATGAGTGGTAAGTTGACATGGTAGTAAATGAGAGGTAGGTTGACATGGTAGTAATTGAGTGAGTGATGGATTCATCATTACGCCTGCAGAGAGTCTCTCCGGACAGTAAAATGAGTGGTAACTTTGGCCTCTGAAGTGTTTCATTGATAAAGCCCTAACAGATCTGGGTTTACAGCCTCACCCACACGGGGACTGTATTGTGTTGCTAAGTGTCATTGTTAGAGGCGTGTCGTTAGGAGGAGAGAGGTAGGAATCCCTGTCCTGTGGGACGACTGGAATCCCAAATTACACCCTATTCCCTAGATGGTGCCCTACTTTTGAGCAGGATGCACAGGGCTAGGGAATGGGAACACGTCGAGGACCGCGGTGGTCAGACGCCCCTTTTCTGATAAGACCTGTCCTGTCAGTGATTCATCCACCCACTGAGGCCTAGCCCTGCCTGGTGGTCAGCGTGAAGCAGGGGGTAGAGTACTCCCTGTGGCCACGGAGCCATCACTCACCTGGGGGCAGGTCTGGGTCAGAGGGCGGCCTGCTGGAGGCGACGGGGCTTGGGGAGGGTCTTGGAGCTCTCTGAGGCGCTGCGACTGGTGGAGCTAGAACCACTCTCATGGTCGTCCTGCACAGGAAAACAAACACACAGAGAGATTTAATAATCACTTTTGTTTATTATCTATTTCTCTTGCTTTGGCAATGTGTTTCCATGCCAATAAAGCACTTAAATTGAATTTAATTCTGAGAGAGATACAGAGACACACAGAGAGAGAGAGAGAGAGAGAGAGAGAGAAAGAGAGACATAGTCAGAGAGACAGAGAGAAGGAGAGAGAGAGACAGAAGGAGAAAGACAGAGAGAGCATGAGACAGAGACAAGCAGAGAGAGAAGGAGAGAGAGAGACAAGGAGAGAGAGAGAGAGAGAGAGAGACAGAGAGAGAGAGAGAGAGAGAGAGAGAGAGAGAGAGAGAGAGACAGACGGAGAGAGAGAGAGAGAGAGAGAGAGAGAGAGAGAGAGAGAGAGAGAGAGAGAGAGAGAGAGAGAGAGAGAGAGAGAGAGAGAGAGACAAGGAGAGAGACAAGGAGAGAGACAAGGAGAGAGACAAGGAGAGAGACAAGGAGAGAGACAAGGAGAGAGACAAGGAGAGAGAGAGAGAGAGAGAGAGAGACTATATTTCCACATGGTTACAACACTGTATACAGACATAATGACATGTGTATAACCCTTTGAAACCTGAGCGTAATGTTTACTGTTCATTTATTATTGATTATTTCACCTTTGTTTATGATCTATTTCACCTGCTTTAACAATGTAAACACATGTGTCCCATGGTAATAAAGCCCCTTGAATTGAAATGAGAGAGACATGAGCAGAGGACTAGGTGTAGGAGGGAGGGAGGGGTAGGGGTCACAAGGCTGCTGCAGAGGGGTGGGAGGTTGAAGGGGAGGGAGGGAGGGGTAAGGGGTCACAAGGCTGCTGCAGAGGACTAGGTGTAGGAGGGAGGGAGGGGGTAAGGGGTCACAAGGCTGCTGCAGAGGTGTAGGAGGGAGGGAGGGGTAAGGGGTCACAAGGCTGCTGCAGAGGTGTAGGAGGGAGGGAGGGGTAAGGGGTCACAAGGCTGCTGCAGAGGACTAGGTGTAGGAGGGAGGGAGGGGTAAGGGGGTCACAAGGCTGCTGCAGAGGTGTAGGAGGGAGGGAGGGAGGGGTAAGGGGTCACAAGGCTGCTGCAGAGGTGTAGGAGGGAGGGAGGGAGGGGTAAGGGGTCACAAGGCTGCTGCAGAGGTGTAGGAGGGAGGGAGGGAGGGGTAAGGGGTCACAAGGCTGCTGCAGAGGGGTGGGAGGTGGAGGGAGGGAGGGAGGGGTAAGGGGGTCACCTGCTGCAGAGGGGTGGGAGGTGGAGGGAGGGGTAAGGGGTCACAAGGCTGCTGCAGAGGGGTGGGAGGTGGAGGGAGGGAGGGAGGGGTAAGGGGTCACAAGGCTGCTGCAGAGGGGTGGGAGGTGGAGGGAGGGGTAAGGGTCACAAGGCTGCTGCAGAGGGGTGGGAGGTTGAAGGGGAGGGAGGGGGTCACAAGGCTGCTGCAGAGGGGTGGGAGGTTGAAGGGGAGGGAGGGGGGTCACAAGGCTGCTGCAGAGGTGTGGGAGGTTGAGGGAGAGGGAGGGGGTCACAAGGCTGCTGCAGAGGGGTGGGAGGTTGAGGGGGAGGGAGGGGGTCACAAGGCTGCTGCAGAGGGGGTGGGAGGTTGAAGGGGAGGGAGGGGGGTCACAAGGCTGCTGCAGAGGGGTGGGAGGTTGAAGGGGAGGGAGGGGGGTCACAAGGCTGCTAGAGGTGTGGGAGGTTGAGGGGAGGGAGGGAGGGGGTCACAAGGCTGCTGCAGAGGGGTGGGAGGTTGAAGGGGAGGGAGGGGGTCACAAGGCTGCTGCAGAGGGGTGGGAGGTTGAGGGAGAGGGAGGGGGTCACAAGGCTGCTGCAGAGGGGTGGGAGGTTGAAGGGGAGGGAGGGGGTCACAAGGCTGCTGCAGAGGTGGGAGGTTGAGGGGGAGGGAGGGGGGTCACAAGGCTGCTGCAGAGGGGTGGGAGGTTGAAGGGGAGGGAGGGGGTCACAAGGCTGCTGCAGAGGTGTGGGAGGTTGAGGGGAGGGAGGGGGGGGGGGGTCACAAGGCTGCTGCAGAGGGGTGGGAGGTTGATGGGGGAGGGAAGGGGAGGGAGGGGGTCACAAGGCTGCTGCAGAGGGGTGGGAGATTGATGGGGAGGGAGGGGGTCACAAGGCTGCTGCAGAGGGGTGGGAGGTTGATGGGAGGGAGGGTAAGGGGTCACAAGGCTGCTGCAGAGGGGTGGGAGGTGGAGGGAGAGGGAGGGAGGGGGTCACAAGGCTGCTGCAGAGGGGTGGGAGGTTGAGGGGAGGGAGGGGGTCACAAGGCTGCTGCAGAGGGGTGGGAGGTTGATGGGGAGGGAGAGAGGGGTCACAAGGCTGCTACAGAGGGGTGGGAGGTTGAGGGGAGGGAGGGGTGTAGACATGCACCAGTGATCACCACTAACACTCCTCCCTGGTTTACAACCTCCTCCAGTGCCCTTATGAACCCTAATCAATAGCATACAGGGGTGGACACCATGGGGACACTGCAGGGCAGAGAGCACACACACACACACACACACACACACACACACAGGTGGTTAACATGGCAGTCTGAGAACTCAGCGTTGTTCTGACGAACCGAAACACTAATGGTGTCAAACCAAACAGGCTGCATAACCCCCTCTCCTCCCTCCTCTTCCTCCCCTCCCCCTCTTCCTCCTCCCCCTCCCCGTTCCCCCTCCTCCTCTTCTGCTCTTCCCCCATTCCTCCTACTTCTCCTCCCCTTCCCTCCTACTTCTCCTCCTCCTCCCTCCCATTCCCTTCTCCTCCCCTTCCCTCCTACTTCTCCTTCTCCCTCCCTCCCCTCCTACTTCTCCCTCCCATTCCCTTCTCCTCCCCTTCCCTCCTTCTCCTCCTCCTCCCTCCCCTTCCCTCCTTCTCCTCCTCCTCCTCCCTCCCATTCCCTTCTCCTCCCCTTCCCTCTTACTTCTCCTCCTCATCCCTACCATTCCCTTCTCCTCCCTTCCCTCTTACTTCTCCTCCTCCTCCCTACCATTCCCTTCTCCTTCCCTCCTACTTCTCCTCCCCTACTTCCCTCCCTCCTACTTCTCCTCCCCTTCTACTTCTCCTCCCCTTCTACTTCTCCTCCCATTCTACTTCTCCTCCCTTTCCCTCCTACTTCTCCTCCCATTCTACTTCTCCTCCCTTCTACCTCTCCTCCCCTTCTACTTCTCCTCCCCTTCTACCTCTCCCCCTTCTACTTCTCCTCCCCTTCTACTTCTCCTCCCATTCCCTTCTCCTCCCCTTCTACTTCTCCTCCCATTCTACTTCTCCTCCCATTCCCTTCTCCTCCCCTTCTACTTCTCCTCCCCTTCTACTTCTCCTCCCATTCTACTTCTCCTCCCATTCCCTTCTCCTCCCCTTCTACTTCTCCTCCCATTCCCTTCTCCTCCCCTTCTACTTCTCCTCCCATTCCCTTCTCCTCCCATTCCCTTCTCCTCCCATTCCCTTCTCCTCCCTTCCTCCCCCTCCCTTCTTCTTACCCCCTCCTCCTCCCTCCCCCTCCCTCCCCCTCCCTTCTTCTTACCCCTCCTCCCCTCCCCCTCATCCCTCCCTCCTTGTCCCTCCCTCCCTTCCTCCTCCCCCTGTTATACTGTGACAACTCTCCAGCCATCCATTTTAACCTCCAGGTTTGACAGGATGTGATCAGACCAGTCCTCTGCTTGTGGTGTTGGTGTAGTAATGAAGATGACATTTAAACATGGACTGAATGAATGTGTTTCCCCCAGTCGGTCGGTCGGTCGGGTCGGTCGGTGGGCTAAAGTAAACACAGTGATGCCAAAACAGACTGTCTGGTGAAAATATTTACACTGAGCGCCTAACACACACACACACACACATCACTGAGCCGCCGTGGCCCAGCTCGGTGGGAACTGGTAAACAGAATGTGGAGGAATAATAAATACCTCATCAAGGTTGTGAATTATAGAAACAGGGCAACAATAAGACAGAGATTATAGTCTGATTATCTCACTTCATTTGTAAACGTTCCGTCACTTCAAAACGCTGCGATGTTTACGGACAGACATTAAATACAGATAAAACACAGGGATCTGACACAGTGACAATCAGTATAGGGGGCTCCTGGGGGCTCCTGGGGGCTCCTGGGGGCTCCTGGGGCCTGGGGGCGGCCCTGGGGCTCCTGGGGCCTCCTGGGGGCTCTGGGGCCCTGGGGGCTCCTGGGGGTGGGGCCCTGGGGGGCTCCTGGGGGGCCCTGGGGGGCTCCTGGGGCTCCTGGGGGCTCCTGGGGGGGATCTGGGGGCCTCCTGGGGGCTCCTGGGGGTGGGCTCCTGGGGGCTCCTGGGGGGCCCTGGGGCTCCTGGGGGCTCCTGGGGGCCTCCTGGGGGGCTCCTGGGGGCTCCTGGGGGCTCCTGGGGGCTCCTGGGGGCCCTGGGCTCCTGGGGGCTCCTGGGGGGCTCCTGGGCTCCTGGGGGCTCCTGGGGGCTCCTGGGGGGCTCCTGGGGGGGGCTCCTGGGGGGGAGCTCCTGGGGGTCTAGGGGCCTCCTGGGGGTCCTGGGGGACTCCTGGGGGGCTCCTGGGGGGGTCTGGGGCCTCCTGGGGGTGGGGCTCCTGGGGGTCTAGGGGCCTCCTGGGGAGGGTCTGGGGCTCCTGGGGGAGGGTCCTGGGGCCTCCTGGGGGGGGGGCTCCTGGGGAGGGTCTAGGGGCCTCCTGGGGGGTCCTGGGGGTCGTGGGGTCCTGGGGGGTCCTGGGGGGGGTCCTGGGGAGGCTCCTGGGGGGGTCCTGGGGGTGGGGCTCCTGGGGGGGTCTAGGGGCCTCCTGGGGAGAGTAGGGGCTCCTGGGGGGGGTTCTTGGGGAGGGTCTAGGAGGGGGCTCCTGGGAGGGGAGGGTATGGGTGGGGGGGTCCTGGGAGGGTCTAAGTGGGGGGTCCTGGGGAGGTGGCTCCTGGGGGGGTCTAGGGGCCTCCTGGGTATGGGTGGGGAGGGGGGTCCTGGGGAGAGTCTAGGGGGGCTCCTGGGGAGAGATCCTGGGGAGGATCCTGGGGAGGGTCTGGGGAAGGTAGCAGGTAAAGGGCTTGGAGGTGGAATGTTCTGTCTGGCCTCCAGGCGTGTCAACTCAGCTGTTGCCCTGAGGAGATGACGCCAGCAGAGAAGCCCTGCCAGATTGAGTGACAGGAGAGGGGGACCCCCTACCCAGAAAGTAAGTAGGGACGGAGGGTTAGGGCACCGGAAAGCCAAGCATGACCTCTCACCCTCCTCTGCCCCTGTAGACGTCTGGCTCTAGTGGTCCTGCGTCGAGGTCTTGTCTGAGGGGGAACCAATGATTGGAGAAACTAAGGCCAAAGCCATCCATCACGTAACACCATTCATTCCTATGTGAAGCTGACTCAGCATGTACAGTTTGAGCTAGTCCAGGAGGCTCAGCGCTGCCTCCTCTCCACGATGCCACCTTTCCAACAAGTCAGTTTGTCAAATTTCTGCCCTGCTAGAACTGCCCCGGGTCAACTGTAAGTGCTGTTATTGTGAAGTGGAAACGTCTAGGAGCAACAACGGCTCAGCCGTGAAGTGGTAGGCAACACAAGCTCACAGAACGGGCTTCCGGGTGCTGAATCATCTGTCCTCGGTTGTAACCCTCATCAACAAGCAACATCAGCACGAGAACTGTTCGTCGGGAGCTTCATGAAATGGGTTTCCATGGCCGAGCAGCCGCACACAAACCTCAGATCACCATGTGCAATGCCAAGCATCAGCTGGAGTGGTGTAAAGCTCACCTCTTCTGGACTCTGGATCAGTGGAAACACGATCTCTGGAGTGATGAATCACACTTCTCCATCTGGCAGTCCGACGGAAGAATCTGGATTTGGCAGATGCCAGGAGAACGCTACCTGCCCCAATGCATAGGGCCAACTGTAAAGTTTGGTGGAGGAGGAATAATGGTCTGTGGCTGTTTTTCATGGTTCAGGACCCTTAGTTCCACTGAAGGGAAATCTTAACGCTACAGCATAAAATTACATTCTAGACGATTCTGTGCTTCCAACTTTGTGGCAACAGTTTGGGTAATGCCCTTTCCTGTTTCGGCATGACAATGCCCCCGTGCACAAAGCGAGGTCCATATAAAAATGGTTTGTCGAGATTTGTGTGGAAGAACTTGACTGGCCTGCACAGAACCCTGACCTCAACCCCATCAAGCACCATTGGGATGAATTGGGAACGCCGACTGCGAGCCAGGCCTAACCGCCCAACATCAGTGCCCAACCTCACCAATGCTCTTGTGGTTGAATGGAAGCAAGTCCCCGCAGCAATGTTCCAACATCTAGCAATGTTCCAACACCCCCACCTCCCACCACAGCCTCCCACCCAGCCTCCCTCCCTCACCTCCCACCACAGCCTCCACCCGCCCCCAGCCTCCCACCTCCCCTCACCTCCCCACCACAGCCTCCACCCCCCCCCCCAGCCTCCACTCCCCACCCCAGCCTCACCTCCCACCACAGCCTCCACCCGCCCCCCCCAGCCTCCACTCCCCTCACCTCCCACCACAGCCTCCACCCGCCCCCCAGCCTCCACCCCCAACCCACCCACCTCACCTCCCCCCTCACCTCCCACCACAGCCTCCACCCGCCCCACCCCAGCCTCCACTCCCCTCACCTCCCACCACAGCCTCCACCCGCCCACCCCAGCCTCCACTCCCCCCACCTCCCACCACAGCCTCCACCCGCCCCCAGCCTCCCCCCCTCACCTCCCACCACAGCCTCCACCCGCCCACCCCAGCCTCCACTCCCCTCACCTCCCACCACAGCCTCCACCCGCCCCCACCCACCCACCACAGCCTCCACCCGCCCACCCCAGCCTCCACTCCCCTCACCTCCCACCCAAGCCTCCACCCGACCCCCCAGCCTCCACCCCCCTTTACCTCCCACCCCAGCCTCCACCCGCCCCCCCAGCCTCCACTCCCCTCACCTCCCCCACAGCCTCCACTCCGCCCCCACCTATACCAAAACAAAACCCGCCCACCCCAGCCATCCATTCTCACCCTCGAAATGAAAACATGATGGCTGCTAAGCTCTGACTAAACTATAGACTGGAAGGGATGGGGGCACAACCACTAAACTATAGACTGGACAGGGATGGGGGGCTGCTTTTCTACTAAACTATAGACTGGAAGGGATGGGGGGCTCCACTAGCTCTACTAAACTATAGACTGGAAGGGATGGGGGCTGTTAGCTCTACTAAACTATAGACTGGAAGGGATGGGGGGGGGCTGCTAGCTCTACTAAACTATAGACTGGAAGGGATGGGGGGCTGCTAGCTCTACTAAACTATAGACTGGAAGGGATGGGGGGGGCTGCTAGCTCTACTAAACTATAGACTGGAAGGGATGGGGGGGCTGCTAGCTCTACTAAACTATAGACTGGAAGGGATGGGGGGCTGCTAGCTCTACTAAACTATAGACTGAAGGGATGGGGGCTGCTAGCTCTACTAAACTATAGACTGGAAGGGATGGGGGGCTGCTAGCTCTACTAAACTATAGACTGGAAGGGATGGGGGGCTGCTAGCTCTACTAAACTATAGACTGGAAGGGATGGGGGCTGCTAGCTCTACTAAACTATAGACTGGAAGGGATGGGGGGCTGCTAGCTCTACTAAACTATAGACTGGAAGGGATGGGGGCTGCTAGCTCTACTAAACTATAGACTGGAAGGGATGGGGGGCTGCTAGCTCTACTAAACTATAGACTGGAAGGGATGGGGGGGCTGCTAGCTCTACTAAACTATAGACTGGAAGGGATGGGGGGCTGCTAGCTCTACTAAACTATAGACTGGAAGGGATGGGGGGGGCTGCTAGCTCTACTAAACTATAGACTGGAAGGGATGGGGGGCTGCTAGCTCTACTAAACTATAGACTGGAAGGGATGGGGGGCTGCTAGCTCTACTAAACTATAGACTGGAAGGGATGGGGGGGCTGAGGGGAGCTAGCTCTACTAACCTATAGACTGGAAGGGATGGGGGGCTGCTAGCTCTACTAAACTATAGACTGGAAGGGATGGGGATGCTGAGCTCTAGCTAAACTATAGACTGGAAGGGATGAAGGGATGGGGGGCTGCTAGCTCTACTAAACTATAGACTGGAAGGGATGGGGGGCTGCTAGCTCTACTAAACTATAGACTGGAAGGGATGGGGGGCTGAGGGGAGCTGGAAGGACTGATAGAGCTGGAAGGGATGGGGGGGCTGCTGGAAGCTCTACTAAACTATAGACTGGAAGGGATGGGGGGAGGGGAACTGGAAGGGGATAAACTGAGGGGAGCTGGAAGGATGGGGGGCTGAGGGGAGCTCTACTAAACTATAGAGCTGGAAGGGATGGGGGGGAGGGAACTGGGAAGGGATGAGGGGGCTGAGGGGAGCTAAAGGGATGAGGGGGCTGGAGTGGAGCTGGAAGGGATGGGGGGCTGCTAGCTCTAGCTAAATGGGGGGGCTGAGTGGAGCTAGAAGGGATGGGGGCTACTAGCTCTATGAGGGGGGCTAGTGGAGCTAGAAGGGATGGGGGGGCTGAGTGGAGCTAGAAGGGATGGGGGGCTGAGTGGAGCTGGAAGGATGGGGGAGGGGGTCTGTGAGCTAAAGGGATGAGGGGGGCTGAGGGAGCTAGAAGGGGGGGGGGGCTGAGTGGAGCTAGAAGGGATGAGGGGGCTGAGTGGAGCTGGAAGGGATGGGGGGCCGCTGAAGGATGGGGGGTCTGAGTGGAGCTAAGGATGGGGGGCTGAGTGGAAGAAGGATGAAGGGGGGCTGAGTGGAGCCAGAAGGGATACTAAACTATAGGAGCTGGAAGGGATGGGGGGCTAGCTGGATGAGGGCTCTGCTAAACTATGGGGCTGAGTGGGCTAGATGGGGGGGGGAGGGTACAGCTCTAGAAGGATGGGGGGCTGAGTGGAGCTGAAGGGATGGGGCTAGAAGGGATACTAAACTATAGACTGAAGGGATGGGGGCTGAGTGGAGCTAGAAGGGACTATAGAGCTGAAGGGATGGGGGGCTGAGGAGCTAGAAGGGATGGGGGGCTGATGGAGCTAGAAGGGATGGGGGCTGGGAGGAGCTAGAAGGGATGGGGGGCTGAGGAGCTAGAAGGGATGGGGGGGCTGAGGGAGCTAGAAGGGATGGGGGGCTGATGGAGCTGAAGGGATGGGGGGGGCTGAGTGGAGCTAGACTAAACTAGTGGACTGGAAGGGATGGGGGGCTGCTAGCTCTGGGAAACTATAGACTGAAGGGATGGGGGGGGCTGAGCTCTAGCTAAACTATGGGGGGCTGGAAGGGAGCTGGAAGGGATGGGGGGGCTGAGGGGAGCTGGAAGGGATGGGGGGGGCTGAGGGGAGCTGGAAGGGATGGGGGGATGAGGGGAGCTGGAAGGGATGGGGGGGCTGAGGGGAACTGGAAGGGATGGGGGGGAGCTGGGATGGGGGCTGAACTGAAGGGATGGGGGGCTGAGTGGAGCTGGAAGGGATGAGGGGGCTGAGGGGAGCTGAAGGGATGAGGGGGCTGAGGGGAGTTGTAGGGATGGGGGGCTGAGAGCTGGGATGGGGGGGCTGAAGGGATGGGGGCTGAGGGAGCTGAAGGGATGAGGGGGCTGAGTGGAGCTGGAAGCTGGATGAGGGGGCTGAGTGGAGCTGAAGGGATGAGGGGAGCTGAAGGGATGGGGGCTGAGGGGGGGGCTGAGTGGAGCTAGAAGGGATGGGGGGCTGAGTGGAGCTGGAAGGGATGGGGGGCTGAGTGGAGCTGGAAGGGATGAGGGGGGGTGAGTGGAGCTGGAAGGGATGAGGGGGGCTGAGTGGAGCTAGAAGGGATGAGGGGGCTGAGGGAGCTAGAAGGGATGAGGGGGGCTGAGTGGAGCTGGAAGGGATGAGGGGGGCTGAGTGGAGCTAGAAGGGATGAGGGGGCTGAGTGGAGCTAGAAGGGATGAGGGGGCTGAGTGGAGCTAGAAGGGTTGGGGGGCTGAGAGTGGAGCTAGAAGGGATGAGGGGGGCTGAAGGATAGGAGGAGCTGGAAGGGTTGGGGGGCTGAGTGGAGCTAGAAGGGATGAGGGGCTGAGTGGAGCTGGAAGGGATGAGGGGGGCTGAGTGGAGCTGGAAGGGATGGGGGGCTGAGGAGCTAGAAGGGATGGGGGGCTGAGTGGAGCTAGAAGGGATGAGGGGGCTGAAGTGGAGGCTAGAAGGGGATGGGGGCTGGAAGTGGAGCTAGAAGGGATGGGGGCTGAGGAGCTAGAAGGGATGAGGGGGCTGAGTGGAGCTAGAAGGGATGAGGGGGCTGAGTGGAGCTGGGGGGCTGAGGGATGGGGGAGGGGGTCTGAGTGGAGCTAGAAGGGATGAGGGGGGGCTGAGTGGAGCTAGAAGGGATGGGGGGCTGAAGGATGAGGGGGGCTGAGGAGAAGGGATGGGGGGCTGAGTGGAGCTAGAAGGGATGGGGGCTGAGTGGAGCTGAAGGGATGGAGTGGAGGAAGGATGAGGGGAGCTGGAGTAGAAGGGATGGGGGCTGAGTGGAGCTAGAAGGATGAGGGGGCTGAGTGGAGCTAGAAGGGATGAGGGGGCTGAGGAGCTAGAAGGGATGAGGGGGGGCTGAGGAGCTGAAGGGATGGGGGGCTTAGCTGAGCTAGAAGGATGGGGGGCTGAGTGGAGCTAGAAGGGATGAGGGGAGCTGAGTGGAGCCTAGAAGGGATGAGGGGGTCTGAGGAGCTAGAAGGGATGAGGGGGGCTGAGGGAGCTGAAGGGATGAGGGGGCTGAGTGGAGCTAGAAGGGATGGGGGCTGAGTGGAGCTAGAAGGGATGAGGGGGCTGAGTGGAGCTAGAAGGGATGGGGGCTGGCTGGGAGTGAGGCTAGGGATGGAGGAGCTGAGTGGAGCTGGAAGGGATGAGGGGGCTGAGTGGAGCTAGAAGGATGGGGGCTGGGGCTGGAGCTAGAAGGGATGAGGGGCTGAGTGGAGCTAGAAGAAGGATGAGGGGCTGGAGTGGAGCTGAAGGGATGGGGGGAGCTGAGTGGAGGGCTAGAGCCAGGGATGGGGGCTGAGGAGCTAGAAGGATGGGGGCTGAGTGGAGCTAGAAGGATGGGGGCTGGTGGAGCTAGAAGGGATGAGGGGGTCTGAGTGGAGCTAGAAGGATGAGGGGGGCTGAGTGGAGCTAGAAGGGATGAGGGGGGCTGGAGGGAGCTAGAAGGGATGAGGGGGCTGAGTGGAGCTGGAAGGATGGGGGGCTGAGTGGAGCTGGAGCCAGAAGGGATGGGGGGGCTGAGGAGCTGGAAGGGATGGGGGGCTGTGGAGCTAGAAGGGATGAGGGGCTGAGTGGAGCTAGAAGGGATGAGGGGGAGCTGAGTGGAGCTGAAGGGATGAGGGGGCTGAGTGGAGCTGGAAGGGATGGGGGGCTGCTCAGAGTTCCAACTGGAGCTGAAAGAAGGGATGAGGGGACTGAGTGGAGCTAGAAGGGATGGAGGGGGCTGAGTGGAGCTGAAGGGATGGGGGGGAGCTGAGGGAGCTAGAAGGGATGGGGGCTGAGGGAGCTAGAAGGGATGGGGGGCTGAGGTGGAGCTGGGAAGGGATGGGGGGGGCTGAGGAGCTAGAAGGGATGAGGGAGAGCTGAGTGGAGCTGGAAGGGATGGGGGGGGTTGTGGAGCTAGAAGGGATGGGGGGGCTGAGTGGAGCTAAGAAGGGATGAAAATAAATGGAGCTGGTAAGGGATGGGGGGCTGATGGAGCCAGAAGGGATGAGGGGGCTGGTGGAGCTGAAGGCCTTGGGGCTGAGGAGTTGACCCACGCAGATGAGACGGGCTGGGGAGGTCTAGAAGGGGATGATCAGAGGGGGCTGAGTGGAGCTATTACCAGCCAGGGGCTGAGTGGAGCTGTTCCCATCAGGGGGCTGAGAATGAGCTAGAAGGGATGAGGGGGCTGGAGTGGAGCTGGAAGGATGAGGGGGCTGAGGAGCTGAAGGATGAGGGGGCTGCTGGAAGTGTTCCACTAGATTAATGAAAGACAGGGAACAGAAAGACGCTGGATAAACACGGGAATGTTGTTGTTGATTCTTTGGAGCTGGAAGGGACTCAGAGTGACATCAAAGCAGTGTGGCTGGAAGGGATGGGGGAGAGGGAGAGAGGGAGGGGGAGAGGGAGGGAGGGAAAGATCGCTGGAGGGAGGGAGGGAGGGTTGATTTTTCCTCTCCTGGGCCCAGGGACTCAAGAGACATCAAAGGGTGGGCTGGAGAGGGGAGGGAGGGAGGGAGGGAGGGAGGGTGGAAAGGGGAGAGGGAGGGAGGAGGGAGAGTGGGGGGTTGTCGGAAAGCGAGGACGAACGAACGCCCAAGCAGTGAGAAAATAAATGGAGGGTAACCCGATAGGTCCTTATCGCAAACAGACTCCTCCACCCCCAGGTCTGACACGTTGAGGCCTTGTCCCCATGTCACGACCCACGAGAGAGAGAGACGTGGGGAGGCCCGGTGGCAATCAGACCCCTCTACCACCACCACTATTACCAGCCAGTTCCACAGTGATCAGACTAAATGGAGCCACTGTGCTGAGAGGATAGGAGTCCTTAGCAAGGAAAGAGAATCAGAGACAGACAGACAGACAGACAGACAGACAGACAGACAGACAGACAGACAGACAGACAGACAGACAGACAGAGACCACCACTATTACGGGCGGGCAGGCGGGCGGGCGGGGCGGGCGGACGGGACGGACGGACGGACTGAGAGGACGGACGGACGGACGGACGGACGGACGGACGGACGGACGGACGGACGGACGGACGGACGGACGGACAGACAGACAGCGAGAGAGCGAGCGAGAGACCGAGAGAGAGACAGAGAGAGAGAGAGAGAGAGAGAGAGAGAGAGAGAGAGGCCAGGACCAAGGTGGTGTACATTACCATTCACTAAAACAAAGCACAGAAGCCAAGTTGCCAACACATATTTAAAGATTGGGTGTTTGTGATGTGTTTCAGATTGCACTGTCTACCAGGGGCAGTAACACTCACAGGACCAACAGGGGCAGTAACACCACTGGTCTAAAACAGGGGCAGTAACACCACTGGTCTAGAACAGGGGCAGTAACACCACTGGTATAGAACAGGGTGTTTGTGATGTAACACCACTGGTCTAGGAACAGGGGCAGTAACACCACTGGTATAGAACAGGGGCAGTAACACCACTGGTATAGAACAGGGGCAGTAACACCACTGGTATAGAACAGGGGCAGTAACACCACTGGTATAGAACAGGGGCAGTAACACCACTGGTATAGAACAGGGGCAGTAACACCACTGGTATAGAACAGGGGCAGTAACACCACTGGTATAGAACAGGGGCAGTAACACCACTGGTATAGAACAGGGGCAGTAACACCACTGGTATAGAACAGGGCAGTAACACCACTGGTATAGAACAGGGGCAGTAACACCACTGGTATAGAACAGGGGCAGTAACACCACTGGTATAGAACAGGGGCAGTAACACCACTGGTATAGAACAGGGGCAGTAACACCACTGGTATAGAACAGGGCAGTAACACCACTGGTCTACATTAGCATTAGCGGTAACACCACTAGGTATAGAACAGGGGCAGTAACACCACTGGTATAGAACAGATGCAGTAACACACAAACTGGTAGAACAGGGGCAGTAACACCACTGGTTTAGAACAGGGGCAGTAAAACAGCACTGACATCAGCGATTAGCATTAGCGGCTAACCATGACTTAGGTCCCAGGTGTTAATGAAAAAGACAAGTGCTGACCATGCAGATAAGAAACACAAACTAATAGTGTCACTGACAGAACACAGGTGGATTTATATTAAGATGCAAAGTTGAAAACAGCATCTAGTCATCAGGTGTCTCCATGTGCTGTGTTGACCATGCAGACTGATCAGGTGTCTCCATGTGCTGCGCTGACCATGCAGACTGATCAGGTGTCTCCATGTGCTGCATTGACCATGCAGACTGATTGGTGTCTCCATGTGCTGCGTTGACCATGCAGACTGACAGGTGTCTCCATGTGCTGTGCTGGACCATGCAGACTGACAGGTGCTCCCCATGTGCTGCGTTGACCATGCAGACTGACGGGTGTCTCCATGTGCTGCGTTGACCATGCAGACTGACAGGTGTCTCCATGTGCTGTGTTGACCATGCAGACTGACAGGTGTCCCCATGTGCTGCGTTGACCATGCAGACTGACAGGTGTCTCCATGTGCTGCGTTGACCATGCAGACTGACAGGTGTCTCCATGTGCTGCGTTGACCATGCAGACTGACAGGTGTCTCCATGTGCTGCGTTGACCATGCAGACTGACAGGTGTCTCCATGTGCTGCGTTGACCATGCAGACTGACAGGTGTCTCCATGTGCTGCGTTGACCATGCAGACTGACAGGTGTCCCCATGTGCTGCGTTGACCATGCAGACTGACAGGTGTCTCCATGTGCTGTGTTGACCATGCAGACTGACAGGTGTCTCCATGTGCTGCGTTGACCATGCAGACTGATCACAGGTGTCTCCATGTGCTGCGTTGACCATGCAGACTGACAGGTGTCTCCATGTGCTGCGTTGACCATGCAGACTGACAGGTGTCTCCATGTGCTGCGTTGACCATGCAGACTGACAGGTGTCTCCATGTGCTGTTGACCATGCAGATCGACAGTGTCTCCATGTGCTGCATTGACTACAGGTGACTGAAGGTGTCTCCATGTGCTGTGTTGACCATGCAGACTGATCAGGTGTCTCCATGTGCTGCGTTGACCATTCAGACTGACAGGTGTCTCCATGTGCTGCGTTGACCATGCAGACTGACAGGTGTCTCCCATGTGCTCGTTGACCATGCAGACTGACAGGTGTCTCCATGTGCTGCGTTGGACCATGCAGACTGACAGGTGTCTCCATGTGCTGCGT
Source organism: Oncorhynchus tshawytscha (assembly GCF_018296145.1). Lineage (NCBI taxonomy): Eukaryota > Metazoa > Chordata > Actinopteri > Salmoniformes > Salmonidae > Oncorhynchus > Oncorhynchus tshawytscha. The sequence continues at coordinate 6,693 of NW_024609199.1, read as the reverse complement.
TGACCATGCAGACTGACAGGTGTCCCCATGTGCTGCGTGACCATACCAGACTGGGACAGGTGTCTCCATGTGCTACGTTGACCATGCAGACTGATCACAGGTGTCTCCATGTGCTGCGTTGACCATGCAGACTGACAGGTGTCTCCATGTGCTCGTTGACCATGCAGACTGACACACAGTGTCCCTGTGTGATGCGTTGACCATGCAGACTGACAGGTGTCCCCATGTGCTGCGTTGGGACCATGCAGACTGACAGGTGTCTCCATGTGCTGTGTTGACCATGCAGACTGACAGGTGTCTCCATGTGCTGCGTTGACCATGCAGACTGACAGGTGTCTCCATGTGCTCACGTTGACCATGCAGACTGATCACAGGTGTCTCCATGTGCTGCGCACCATGCAGACTGATCACAGGTGTCTCTCCATGTGCTGCGTTGACCATGAGACCGACAGGTGTCTCCATGTGCTCGTTGACCATGCAGACTGACAGGTGTCTCCATGTGCTGCGTGGACTATGCAGACTGACAGGTGTCTCCATGTGCTAATGCTGGGACTATGCAGATCGGACAGGTGTCTCCATGTGCCACGTTGACCATGCAGACTGACCACAGGCCCCCATGTGCTGCGTGGACCATGCAGACTGACAGGTTCCAAAAAGGCGTTGACCATGCAGACTGGGAACAGGTGTCTCCAGCAGCTGCGTTGACCATGCAGACTGATCACAGGTGTCTCCATGTGCTGCGTTGACCATGCAGACTGACAGGTGTCTCCATAAAAGGGGACGCAGATTGACCATGCAGACCATGGACAGGTGTCTCCATGTGCTGCGTTGACCATGCAGACTGACAGGTGTCTCCATGCTACGTTGACCATGCAGACTGACAGGTGTCCCCATGTGCTGCGTGGACCATGCAGACTGGACAGGTGTCTCCATGTGCTGCGTTGACCATGCAGACTGACAGGTGTCTCCATGTGCTGCGTTGACTATGCAGACTGGATAACAGGTGTCTCCATGTGCTGCGTTGACCATGCAGACTGACAGGTGTCCCCATGTGCTGCGTTGACCATGCAGACTGACAGGTGTCCCCATGTGCTGCGTGACCATGCAGACTGATCAGGTGTCTCCATGTGCTGTGTTGACTATGCAGACTGACAGGTGTCTCCCATGTGCTGCGTGACCATGCAGACTGACAGGTGTCTCCCATGTGCTACGTTGACCATGCAGACTGATCACAGGTGTCTCCATGTGCTGCGTTGACCATGCAGACTGATCACAGGTGTCTCCATGTGCTGCGTGACCATGCAGACTGACAGGTGTCTCCATGCTGCGTTGACCATGCAGACTGGACAGGTGTCTCCATGTGCTGCGTTGACCATGCAGACTGACAGGTGTCTCCATGTGCTGTGTTGACCATGCAGACTGACAGGTGTCTCCATGTGCTACGTTGACCATGCAGACTGACAGGTGTCTCCATGTGCTGCGTTGACTATGCAGACTGACAGGTGTCTCCATGTGCTGCGTTGACCATGCAGACTGATAACAGGTGTCTCCATGTGCTGCGTTAACCATGCAGACTGATCACAGGTGTCCCCATGTGCTGCGTTGACCATGCAGACTGGACAGGTGTCTCCATGTGCTGCGTTGACCATGCAGACTGACAGGTGTCTCCATGTGCTGCGTTGACCATGCAGACTGATCACAGGTGTCTCCATGTGCTGCGCTGACCATGCAGACTGACAGGTGTCTCCATGTGCTGCGTTGACCATGCAGACTGACAGGTGTCTCCATGTGCTGCGTTGACCATGCAGACTGATCACAGGTGTCTCCATGTGCTGCGTTGACCATGCAGACTGACAGGTGTCTCCATGTGCTGCGTTGACCATGCAGACTGACAGGTGTCTCCATGTGCTGCGTTGACCATGCAGACTGACAGGTGTCATCCATGCATTGCTTGCTGTTTGGGGTTTTAGGCTGGGTTTCTGTACAGCACTTGATGATGTACGAAGGGCTATATAAACTGACAACAACCTGATCATCTCAACTCAAATTTTATCAAAGCTGTATTTGTTTACTGTTAAACAAAATAAAACAGGTGTAGAATTTACTGTGAAATGCAGACTCACGAGCCCTTTGCCAACAATGTAGAGTTAAGTAAAAAGTAAGACAACTCTCCCTCCCTCTCTCTCTCCCCCTTCTCCCTCCCTCTCTCTCTCCCCCTTCTCCCTCCCTCTCTCTCCCCTTCTCCTCTCCTCTCCCTCCCCCATCTCCCTCTCTCTCTCCCCCCTTCTCCCTCCCTCTCTCCCCCCTTCTCCCTCCCTCTCTTCCTCCCCCCATCTCCCTCTCTCTCTCTCCCCCCATCTCCCTCTCTCTCTCTCCCCTTCTCCCTCTCTCTCTCTCCCCTTCTCCCTCTCTCTCCCTCTCCCTCTCTCTCTCTCTCCTTCTCCCTCCCTCTCCCTCTCCCCCCTCCTTCTCCCTCTCCCCCCTTCTCCCTCCCTCTCTCTCCCCCCTCTCCCCCCTTCTCCCTCCCTCCCCCCTCCTTCTCCCTCCTTCTCCCTCCCTCTCCCCCCTACTTCTCCCTCCTTCTCCCTCCCTCTCACCCCCTCCTTCTCCCTCCCTCTCCCTCTCCTTCTCCCTCCCTCCCTCTCCCCTCTCCCTTCTCCCTCCCTCTCCCTCTCCCTCCTTCTCCCTCCCTCTCCCTCTCCCCCCTCCTTCTCCCTCCTTCTCCCTCTCCCCCCCTCCTTCTCCCTCCCCCTCCTCCCTCTCCCTCCCTCTCCCCTTCTTTCCCTCCTCTCCCTCTCCCCTCCTTCTCCCTCCTTCTCCCTCCCTCCCCCATCAACCCTTCTGTCTCTCCCTCCCCTCTCATCAACCCCTTCTGTCTCTCCCTCCCTCCCCCTTCTCCCTCTCTCCCTCCTTCTCCATCACTCGCTTCTCCCTCCTTCTCCATCAACCCCTTCTGTCTCTCCCTCTCTCTCCCTCCATCCCTCCCCATCAACCCCTTCTGTCTCTCCCCTCTCCTCTGAGATTGCATTCCTACAGGACAGGATATCTGTAGCATGAACAATGGCTGTGTAGCGGTAATGAAATATTACCGTTCTGAAAAGTACACGACGCGCAGGATTAAGTCTCAGCAATGTACTGCTGGATTCCTCAGCCCCATCTGTCTAACTGGGAGAAACACTAAAACCTGCAGTCAGTCTACTGGTTCCTCAGCCCCCATCTGTCTAACTGGGAGAAACAATAAACCTGCAGTCAGTCTCAGCCCCCCTCTGTCTTACTGGGAGAAACATCAAACCCTCATCTCTACTGGTTCCTCAGCCCCCCATAACTGGGAGAAACAATAAAACCTGCAGTCAGTCTAAGCCCCCATCTGTATAACTGGAAGAAACACTAAACCTGTTGTCAGTCTACTGGTTCCTCAGCCCCCATCTGTCTAACTGGGAGAAACACTAAACCTCCAGTCAGTCTACTGGTTCTCAGCCCCCATCTGTCTAACTGGGAGAAACACTAAAACCTCCAGTCAGTCTACTGGTTCCTCAGCCCTCATCTGTCTAAATGGGAGAAACACTAAACCTGCAGTCAGTCTACCGGTTCCTCAGACCCCATCTGGTTAACTGGGAGAAACACTAACCTGCAGTCAGTCTACTGGTTCCTCAGCCCCCATCTGTCTAACTGGGAGAAACACTAAAACTCCAGTCAGTCTACTGGTTCCTCAGTCTAACTGGGAGAAACACTAAACCTGCAGTCAGTCTACTGGTTCCTCAGCCCCCATCTGTCTAACTGGGAGAAACACTAAACCTGCAGTCAGTCTACTGGTTCCTCAGCCCCCATCTGTCTAACTGGGAGAAACACCTAAACCCTCCAGTCAGTCTACTGGTTCCTCAGCCCCCCCATCTGTCTAACTGGGGAGAAACACTAAACCTGCAGTCAGTCTACTGGTTCCTCAGCCCCCATCTGTCTAACTGGGAGAAACACTAAACCTGCAGTCAGTCTACTGGTTCCTAAAAACTGGCTATAGTACTGCATGGTGCAGGATATAGAGACAGGCAGAATAACAAACAGTACTGCATGGTGCAGGAGATAGAGACAGCAGAATGTACTACATGGTGCAGAGATAGAGACAGGCAGAATAACATACAGTACTGCATGGCAGGAGATAGAGACAGGCAGAATAACAGTACTACATGGCAGGAGATAGAGACAGGCAGAATAACATGGCAGTACTACATGGTGCAGGAGATAGAGACAGGCAGAACAACATACAGTACTGCATGGTGCAGGAGATAGAGACAGGCAGAATAACAGTACTACATGGTGCAGGAGATAGAGACAGGCAGAATAACAGTACGGCATGGTGCAGGAGATAGAGACAGGCAGAATAACAGTACGGCATGGTGCAGGAGATAGAGACAGGCAGAATAACAGTACTACATGGTGCAGGAGATAGAGACAGGCAGAATAACATACATATACTGCATGGTGCAGGAGATAGAGACAGGCAGAATAACATACAGTACTGCATGGTGCAGGAGATAGAGACAGGCAGAATAACAGTACTACATGGTGCAGGAGATAGAGACAGGCAGAATAACAGTACTACATGGCAGGAGATAGAGACAGGCAGAATAACATACAGTACTACATGGTGCAGGAGATAGGAGACAGGCAGAATAACATACAGTACTGCATGGTGCAGGAGATAGAGACAGGCAGAATAACAGTACTACATGGTGCAGGAGATAGAGACAGGCAGAATAACAGTACTACATGGTGCAGGAGATAGAGACAGGCAGAATAACAGTACTGCATGGTGCAGGAGATAGACAGGCAGAATAACATACAGTACTACATGGTGCAGGAGATAGAGACAGGCAGAACAACATACAGTACTACATGGTGCAGGAGCTGGAGACAGGCAGAATAACAGTACTACATGGTGCAGGAGATAGAGACAGGCAGAATAACATACAGTACTACATGGTGCAGGAGATAGAGACAGGCAGAATAACAGTACTGCATGGTGCAGGAGATAGAGACAGGCAGAATAACATAGAGTACTACATGGTGCAGGAGCTGGAGACAGGCAGAATAACAGTACTACATGGTGCAGGAGATAGAGACAGGCAGAATAACAGTACGGCATGGTGCAGGAGATAGAGACAGGCAGAATAACAGTACTACATGGTGCAGGAGATAGAGACAGGTAGAATAAACAGTACTGCATGGTGCAGGAGATAGAGACAGGCATAATAACAGTACTACATGGTGCAGGAGATAGAGACAGGCAGAATAACAGTACTACATGGTGCAGGAGATAGAGACGGGCAGAACTAACAATTTACATGGTGCAGGAGATAGAGACAGGCAGTGCACATACAATTACTACATGGTGCAGGAGATGAGACAGGCAGATAACATACAGTACTACATGGTGCAGGAGATAGAGACAGGCAGAATAACAGTACGGCATGGTGCAGGAGATAGAGACAGGCAGAATAACAGTACTGCATGGTGCAGGAGATAGAGACAGGCAGAATAACATAGAGTACTACATGGTGCAGGAGCTGGAGACAGGCAGAACCAACAGTACTACATGGTGCAGGAGAGATAGAGACAGGCAGAATAACAGTACGGCATGGTGCAGGAGATAGAGACAGGCAAGAATAACGGTACTACATGGTGCAGGAGATAGGAACACAGGCAGAATAACAGTACTACATGGTGCAGGAGATAGAGACAGGCAGAATAACAGTACTACATGGTGCAGGAGATAGAGACAGGCAGAATAACATACAGTACTACATGGTGCAGGAGATAGAGACAGGCAGAATAACATACAGTACTACATGGTGCAGGAGATAGAGACAGGCAGAATAACAGTACGGCATGGTGCAGGAGATAGAGACAGGCAGAATAACAGTACTGCATGGTGCAGGAGATAGAGACAGGCAGAGTAACAGTACAGCATGGTGCAGGAGATAGAGACAGGCAGAATAACAGTACGGCATGGTGCAGGAGATAGAGACAGGCAGAATAACAGTACTGCATGGTGCAGGAGATAGAGACAGGCAGAATAACATACAGTACTACATGGTGCGGGAGATAGAGACAGGCAGAATAACATACAGTACTACATGGTGCAGGAGATAGAGACAGGCAGAATAACAGTACTACATGGTGCAGGAGATAGAGACAGGCAGAATAACATACAGTACTACATGGTGCAGGAGATAGAGACAGGCAGAATAACATACAGTACTACATGGTGCAGGAGATAGAGACAGGCAGAATAACAGTACTACATGGTGCAGGAGATAGAGACAGGCAGAATAACAGTACGGCATGGTGCAGGAGATAGAGACAGGCAGAATAACAGTACGGCATGGTGCAGGCGATAGAGACAGGCAGAATAACAGTACGGCATGGTGCAGGCGATAGAGACAGGCAGAATAACATACAGTACTACATGGTGCAGGAGATAGAGACAGGCAGAATAACAGTACTACATGGTGCAGGAGATAGAGACAGGCAGAATAACATACAGTACTACATGGTGCAGGAGATAGAGACAGGCAGAATAACAGTACTACATGGTGCAGGAGATAGAGACAGGCAGAATAACAGTACGGCATGGTGCAGGAGATAGAGACAGGCAGAATAACATACAGTACTACATGGTGCAGGAGATAGAGACAG